>NC_043717.1:109337256-109414850 GCF_006229205.1 Suricata suricatta
GCCAGGTGGCGGGGACAGCTCAGGGCCTCACTTTCCCCTTCCATGACCCTTACCTGCTCCACGCGTTCCTCCTGGGCTTCCACCAAGGAGGCAGTGCACTTGGTTTTCTGTTTTTTTCTGTAAGCAAAAAGACTAAGCTAGAGAGGTAGGGAAGGCTGGCCTGGTTCCTCTCTCTTGTCCCTTTCTGGAAGAGAGGGTTTGATTGTTAGTGAATGGCCTGGGGCCAAGGTGCTCTAAGAGTTGACTGCCGGCAAAAGAATCAGGGCATCTCAGATCAGCTAGTTTACCTTGTGTCCATTTTATAGATAAGAACACTGAGACCCAGAGGCTGGCTCACCGTGGAGCCCAGAGCAGGGGGCTCAAGGATTGCTTGTGATGAGCATGTGCTGGGCACAGGGCCGTTTCCTGGAGGGTTACCAGAAAGGTAGCTGCCCAGACAGAAGGCGCCGAATCAAGTGTCACTGAGTGTTATCAACAGGATCTGCAGCAAATGGGCTCTGTGGCTGAATTGTTTGGATGGGGGCAGGGGAGCCAAGAGCCTTGTCCTCCTTGCAAAGGCAGAGTGATACCTGGCCTCAGGAAGACTGAATGCTCAGCATCTCTGTCTGCTCTGCTACTTCCGAGCTTGGGGGCGCCGGGGCAGCTCCGTCAGTCCAAGGGGGTAACACACCAGGGCTCTTCCCCACCTAAGGCTGCTGGGGGTTCAGATAAGGTCAGTTTGAGTGGGCCTGGCCTCTGGAACATTTGATATGCGGTAGGAATTGTGTTCTCACCGAGCTGTTTGCACGGAGCTCTCTCTGACGTTGTGGACGGCAATGCGTCTCAGGATCACACTCCATGAACCCTGACAGAGAAATTCCCTCCCACCCCATCCAGCAGTGGTTGAGGCTTCCTGCGCCTGGAACCAGTCTTGCTTTGGTCTCATGGCCCTTTAGATTTCTGGTCATGGCACCTGGCTGGAGACTGGAAGCAGGGTCTCGTGGACAGATTGGTAAGCCTGGGCGGTGGGGAAACGCTCTGTATTCCTGCTTCCTCCTCACCAGCTCACATAATTCTGGGCAAGCCTGGGGGAGAGGGGAAGCAAGGGATGTACCTACCTTCCCTCGGTCTCCACTGCCTCATCTGAAAAAATCACGGGCAGCCCAGAGGCCAGCTCAAAGGCCCTGCTTGCCACGTAGAAGCGACCAGCTAGGACATAGATTGCTGGATGCTCTGCTGCCTGTGCTGTTTGCTGTTTGTCTCATTACCCCTGGGCCATCCCCGGATGGGAAGGAGCAGACGCACCTCACTCATCCTACCCCCTTCCCTCAGTTATCAGCCCCAGCCCTTCCGCCTTCCCGGCCCGGCCTTCAGATGCCCTGGCCTACCTGGGGGCCCTATACTCAGCTATTGTAAGTTGATGGAAGATACCAGAGCAGCACACAGCAGGTGCTTCAGATCTGTTGGTTTCCACCCTTTGGACATTCACAAGTCCGCAACAGGTGGCCCGTTTCCATATTGGGTGCTGCAGCTTTGAGTGGCATAAACACAGGGGGCCATGGGAGCCTGGAGCAAGGGAGCAGCCCTGACTGGGAGGATCAGGGAAGGCTTCCTGGAAGAGGAGGGCTTGGAAGTAAGGGAAGGAGCTCAGCAGCTGCCAGGTGAAGGCGTATATATCCACTGGGGCTCCGTGAGTCTAGCCTTCCCCTTGTTCCTGAAAGACCAAAGCCAGTTCTTCCTAAGCTCCTATATGTCCCATCCAGAGCTGGGCAGTGGGGGCCTGGAGGGAAATCAGAGGCAGGCCTTGCCCCAGGGAGTGACAGGCTAGCTTGGGAGACGGAAAGCCACTCAGTAGGGAGCAACCACCAGCATCGAAATTGTCCACCTCACTTCCTCGTCAACGAGAGTCCAGAGGACCTGGACCCCAGGGGTGGACAGTGTTTCACCTCAGCCTCCCTCAGCAGGTCTGGTGCCCCTTGTGTTTCTGCCTAGTGCCCATGTAGCCTCCTGAGATCCAGCAGGGCACATAGGCATCAGTAGCTGTCCTCAGTTGCCTGGCAAGAAAAGTCCCAAATCTGGCTCAATGCACTCTGGAGGCTGGAAGCCTGCCTTCTTCCTTTCCCACTCAGCCTCCACGGGTGACTGATCCCTTTGGTCTGGATCTTGCTTCAAGCCACAGCCCATAAGGTGCCAGCTCCTACATAGCACCAGCTTTCTTTCTGCTTGCTGAGCCCTGAGGCTGCCCCCACTGCCAGGCACTCCTGGCATGGGCTAGAACCACAGCTGGAGAAGAGCAGAGCCATTTTCCATGGCTTCAGAGCTTTGAGCAGCAACCCACATGGTGCCCCAGGCCTCTGGCTCCTGTGGTTGGGATCCTTCAGGGACTGTGCATTCCTTTCCCCTGCGCCTGCAGAGAGGTGGCTGATGCCAGGACAGGGGCAGCGTACCTGGGGGACCCACACGCCTGAGAGAGATGTTCAGGAGAGGTTGGCCTCATTACTTCTGAGGCTCAGCGAGCTGACAGGAGAGTGATGAAGTGGAGCAGAGAGATGAACAGTAGTAGAGTGTGTGATGGACCAGGGAGGTGCCTTTACAGCCTAGTGATAGGAGAGCAGCTCAGAGTTCAGATGGGTTCAAATCCCAGCTCAGACACCGTCGGTTGTGCAAACCCGAGTGCACCACACGACCTTCGGAGGCCTCGGTTTCATCACCTGTAGAGAAGTGTCCTCCTTCAGTGGCTGTGATGGCCAAGGCTGAGGATGGGGCCAGCTTGGGAGGCACATGGGCTCCCCATCTAAAGAATAATGGTTTAAAGGTCACTGCCAGTCTGTACCAGTGATGCATATGGTGTCTACCCACAGTTAAATATTTGCCGCAAAACACTTAATTCTTAGATTCACTTCTGGATGCCTACTAAAATCTGATTTGCTTTCTTTTTTTAAAAAAATAATGTTTACTGTTTTAATTCTTAACGGTTTATCTTGGATTAATTTAAAACTCACAGAGAAGTTGTGAAAATGGTACAAAGCACTCCCTCAAAGTCTCATCTGGACCCCCCACTGTGAACTTTTGTGAGAATTTTCTTTAGAAAGGGGGAAGTTGACCTAGGAGCACTTTTGTGACAGTATGTTCGTTGAGGAGTGGCCATGGGGGCGTCAGGGAGTGGGCAGGGCTTGTAGCAGTTCTTTTTTCCAAAAGGGAAACTGAGGCACAGAGAGGTACCCACCCGAGACTCACTCGAGCATTAAGAATGGAGCCAGGCTACTTTGTCTCACCGATAACCACGCATGCGCTTGCTAAACGTTTTCTGGTTACTTGCCTGTGTTGGACACTGAGGCACAGCCCTGACTGAGAACTGAGAAGGGCTTGTGGGCGGGGGGCGGAGCAGGAGGGACAGGTCTGGGTGGAGAAGGGACTGGAAAATGAAAGGTTAAGAGGCCCTATTGTCAAACTCTAATGTGGAGAGGCAACAACTTACATCTAAACACATGTCCCAGGGGTTTTGGATTCTGGAGGGACCCAGAGGCCACTTTCCGAACCACTGCCTAGCTTTTTCCCGTGGGGAGTGTGCTCATTTCCCACTGCAACAGGGAACCAAGAAGTGGAGCCACTGGTGGTGGCAGTGGAAGTGGCTGTGGAGCTCCATGGCCATGCCCTGGGTCAGAGAGGCAACCTGGCCTCTGGGGCCAGTGGTGGGCACACCTCGTGCTGCTGCAGGCTGTTGCCGGTGGTCCTGGCCTTGGACCTCTTAGTCTGGTTCCTGTGATAATTGGTTCAGCACACCATTTTTTTTTTTTACTGTTGTTTTTATTTATTTTAGAGAGAGAGAGAGATGGCATGAGCAGGGGAGGGTCAGAGAGAGAGGGACACACAGAATCGGAAGCAGCCTCCAGGCTCTGAGCGAGCCGTCAGCACAGAGCCCGACGCGGGCTCGAACCCACGAACGATGAGATCATGACCTGAGCCGAAGTCGGACGCTTACCCGCCTGAGCCCCCGGGCGCCCCTCAGCACACCGTTTTCTGATGACTAGGTCCGCTCTCCAGAGAGCTTCATGTGGCAGGGGTTCCAATCATAAGAACGAGTGAAAACGCTTACGTCGGGCAATGCCTGCTTTAGACTAAAAAAACAAAGCGAAAAGCCAGGGTCTGTCTCACCACTTCTGCCCGATGAGCTCCTACGCGTTCTTCCGTTCTTTTGGGAAGGCCTGAGCCAAGGGCACTTTCTTGGGAAATGCAGCACTCTGGCAGTGCCCTAGAAGGGCTGCAATAGGCTCCTGTCTGTCTGTCTGTCTGCCCAGTACCCAGTCTGACTGTCAAGGTTCCATAAATGCTTGTTGAATAAAGGAAAGTGTGGCCTTAAGCAAATTCTTTCTCCTCTCTGAGTCTCCGCATTCTTATCACAAACTGGGGGCACTGGTAATAGGTAAGGGTGGACAGGAAGGGGAGAGAGTAGCTGGGAGGGGGCCTGCCCAAGGTCAGCTGGGGTGGGACATGTTGCTGGTGGGGGGAGGGGGCTGCTACCTCTTTTCCCCTTGAGCTTTAGTAACTAGGACAAAAGGAATTCTTTGGCCTTTGGCCGGTGTGAGTCAGGGGCAAGTGGGGGATGGGGACTTGTGTGTCACCAAGCCTGCTTTGGCAAAGGCTGCATAGGTGGCTGTATTGAGCGTATAGGGGTATTCCTGAGGAGGGAGTTGGTTGAGGTAGGGGTGGGCTCTATCACCCCTGAGTCCCTCTCAACCCCTTTGGCTGTCTGTGTGCAGATGAGGACAGCCTGTCAGCCCCACTGGCATGAGCTTAAGGTCACCTTGGCTCCCAGGCTTCAAGGATATAGAGGGTGAGGGACCAAGCCAGCCCGGGCCCTGCAGGAGAGCGCCCAGGGTCTCTCTGGGACTCTTCTTACGCTACAGCACGAGCACGGGAGGTGGAGGCCCCGGGAACAGTGGGAATAATTCCTATAGATGGCTCTGGCAAGGGTTTCTCATCGGGGTGAGGGCTCATGGGCCCTGCTATCCCCATCATTTCAACCCCGCCCAGACAGTTGGCCTCCACAGAGCATCTCAGAGGGCCCTGCCAAGAAGTCCTTGCGGGCCCCTGAGGCCAAGCCACCTCTGAAATGGCCCAGTCACCCAAGAAGTCACTTGTATCCAGCCTCTGGAGAACTAGAAAATGTGCACAGGAGAGTCAGGAGGAATACTGGCCCGTCAAGAGTGCCAGGCAGCTATGGATCCCTTTGCCCCCTTGGGACTTGAGCTCTATGCTGCCTTTGGAGAGAGCTGGCCCGCGTCAGACCCTGAGACACCTGCCTCCTAGGGCCTTCCAGCACTGACGCCGAGAAGTCTAGATTCTGGGGTGTTGGGGGTGGGCTAGGGGAATGTGAAATTCCAGACTTCATGTAGAACTCATTTACCTGTAAAGCACATTTACAAATATCCCCCCCTCAAGACATTCTTTTTCCATATTACATTTTCCCCTCTGTAATCCAAATCTCTTCCAGCTCTTTTTTCCATGTGGTGCACCTCCTTCCTTCTGCCTTATTAGCCTCCATGTGGGCTTCCCTAGGACTGGAGCATCACATGCAGGTCAAGGTGCTGTGCTCCACTGGGGTTCCTGGGAGCTGTGGGCTGAGCAGCAGACTGGGGAGCTGTGACATGACCCAGCTGCTCAGCCATTGCTCTGGCAGGCCTCTGAATGGCCCCTTCCAGGAGGAAAGCAACCTGTCTGCTGATCGTCCTCTTGCCAGATACTGAGACTGGGAATCAGAATGTCCTCACTCAGGAGACCTGGCCACAGGAGACTGCTTCATAAAACGTTTGATCGTTCTAGCCCTTGGCTGCCTGAGTGTTGGCCTGGGTCCAAACCTAGACATCAGGCCAAGTGCCTTCAGAAAGGACTGGGTGAGGGCACCCAAGCAGGGTGTGGAGACCACACTCCCTGACTTCTGGCGTCCCAAGCCCCTTCACACTCCATGCTATATCCTGCCTGTGGCTTCGCTCCATTCATCTCTGTATCTAGGCCTTTCTCAGCCTGGCATATGGAGTGCATGCCAACTCATCCTTGTACTTCCTGCTGCAGCCTCCTGGGAGCGCCTGTCCCACAGCCTGCCCCGCATCTTAGGCCTTTGACCTCTGGGGGCTGTTGCAGAGGGAGGACAGGACAGGGAGGTAAGGTCTCTGAAAACAGCACCGCATGGGGTCCCATGGACCTGCTGATGAGCAGAGGGGCTGCACTGTGACTCATGCCTTCCCCCCATGACTGGGGACTTTCTCTTCAACCCGAGAAAGTGACATGTCCAGTGACTTGTTTTGACAGAACCATAACTTGGACTCCTTGTCTAGTGGTCTTTCATTTGCACCCGACTTTCAAGAGACATCACAGATGTGTGGCTTCTTGGCCTTGGCCAAGTCTTGCACATCTCTGTCAGCATGAGTGTGCCTCTCTCTCCCGTGGAATGACAGGTAATGAGCCCAGCTGGCTTGGCTCTAAAGCTACCTGAACAAGCATGGTCTCCTACCCCCTTTTTAGCTTCTGTTTCTGGTGCTTACAGGACCTCTAGCGCACAGACTCGACTACCTTGATGTTGCCCTTCCCCTGGTAACCCACACCTACCAATCCTAGTATAGTTCATTACCCTGAAGGGGATTAAGAGGGGCCTCTCATGGGCATTTATGCACAAGGGAGGACTCTAACCTTGAAGCTCAAAGGCATTTCCTAGGACCTGGATGCCCATTCCAGAAGGTGGGCGTAAGCAACAGGGTCTTTTCTTCAGGCTCTCCCCCCATCTTGGGGCCGCGGATGGCTCTGGGTCTAAAGGGAGAAGTTACACTGGGAATGAGCAAGAGTCTCATCCCCGTGCGCAGAATCCCCCATTACCAGTTGGGCCAGAAGGGAGGTGTGGAGTGATTCTGGCCAGGAGAGCTAGACCTTGGGGTTGTAGAGCCCAACGTAGGCTGCTAAAGGGAGGCAAGAAGGAACAGGTATGACAGCTGGAGTCCTCCTTGCAGGCTTTGTCTTTCCGTAGTTTAGTCATTGATACCCCCACCCAATGATGGGGAGCCAAGGTCCCATGGGAAAAAGGAGTGTCCTTCCTGTCAGGCCAGCTGACTTCTCTGAGGCCATCTGAGAGCGCCCAGCAGAAGGGTCAGAACTGGCTGGGGTTACTCATCTTAGAAGCAAGTTGTTTGATAGACAAGGTGATTTTCATCACTTCACCTCTTCCCTCGTGACCCAGATGGGAGCCCTTATGTTTTGCTGAAGTGATTCTGGGGCTCTGCCTCCCTCAGGGCTCCCTGCTTTGGAGCCCCATGAAAATGCTCACAGACAGGCCTTTACTCAAACGTGGCCTGAGGTTGGCCCAGCAACCGGCCCATGTACTGGGCAGCCCAAGGCCTTGATGCCTTCATGTATATGTCACTTGCCACATCCATATTTTGTCACTGGATTTGGGCATATGGGCCCTTCATGGGGTTATGTCTTCTTGTCCTCTCCCACCGCTTCCTCAGCCAACTCCTGACTCACACCTAAGGGGTCTACCCAGAGCTGAGTTACATACAGGCTCAGGTTCCAAAAGACAGAACTGCGTGTGATCCCCACCAGCCAGGGGTGGGGCCCACAGAAAGGTGGTACACATAGGGAGACCCAGCCAGGCTCCCCCTCAGCCCTCTGGGTACACATGGTCAAAACTCATCTCTGGGGAAGAAGCCCCGCCTCTTGTTCTGTCTGTGCTGTGCCCACTCATGCTTGCTCAGTGTGGCCAGCGCCCAGCACACACGCATTCAGACAAGTCCCAACGCCTGTGTCCTTTGGCTGCGGCTCCTTTGTGTGCAAAGCTAAGGGTGTTTTGTTCTTCTTCCATCCCAGTTTGCCTTGGAGATCCCTGCCTGGCACCCAGCATTCCCCCATTCCCCAGCCACCCATTTGTTGTCAACAAGCCCTTGGTACAAAGATCCCAGGCCAGAGATGCTGGCGCTGAGGTGGGCCCATGGGACAGATGTCCAGGCTGTTTGTGTTCACAGGCCCAGCCACCTTGCCTGCCCGTTGGTGTTCACCCAGTTGTCTGGAAGAAGCCAGCCCATCCCAACTGTGCTGGGGGAGGTGGGGAGGGGCATTTGGGTCCTGGGGCAGGCTGGCATGAGAGCAGCAGCAGACTGAGGACTCCAGGATGCGTGACACTCAGGGTCCAGAGACAGCCACCAGGGCAGATGCCCCGCCAGGTCCAGGGCTGCTGTGGTATCTGCCTGAGGTGGACTCTGTACCTCTACTCCATCTTCCTCTTCTGTGGTTTCCTTTTCCTTCCAGGTTAGTGGGAAATACAGACATTTTTAGTGTAGTGTGAGTCAGAAAGCGACTAGCCAAGGGGCTGTGGGACTTGAGGGCTCCTCTGGGACATGCTACCTGGGCAGAGGCTCCAGGCCATTCAGTAAAGAGGTAGCTGCAAGGGCAAAGAAACACAAGCCTGCTTGAGAAGAGGGGTGTGCACAACACGGAGAGTCAAGCTGGGCGGCAATTCTAGAAAATTTTCTCTGAATTAGCCTTCTCATCTTGGAGGCAGAGCACGTCCTTGTAGGGCAGAGCCCCTCCTCCTGCTGCTTCTCTCTCCATCTCTGTCTCCTCATGCATCAGCCAGGGATTTGCGTCACTGTCTTGCAACTCCCTGGCTCCCTCCCTTCTGCCTGCGTCTGCTCCTGCTTGCATTAGCTCCAGCTCCACTCCCTGGCCACACCAGGCTGGCTACTGCCTCCCTCATTGGCTCTTTCCTTCTTTATATCCAATCAGGGCCAGAGGCCCCTTCCCTGGGAGGTTGCTGGAAAGCCTTGAGAGGCTTCAGCAGCTGGGGGCAAGGTGCATTCAGAGGCCATCTGCATCAGGAGGGCCTGTCCCCATCTGCCCACTCATCCTTGCTAAGGATGCTCCTCCTTCCTACCCCAAGAAACAGCTGCAGGCTAATGGAAGAAGGAGAAAGAAATGTGTGAAGGGCCAGGAGAGTGGGCTGGGGGCACCCATCTAGTGTCTGAGGTGGCCTGGCCTGCTCAGGAGAACTTCTTATATTTGGTCCTGAGCTGCCATGAGACAGGCTGGTATAGGCCGGGGATACGGCTTTGCTTGGACTTGGCACAAGGGGTTGCCCTCTGAGGGACAGCTAGGGTGGAAAGTGGCTGATAAGCCACCTGTTCCTTTAATGGTCCAGGCCAGGCCCCTAAGGAGGGCAATATAACAATTCCTAAGGCACCAGGAGACTTCCTGTCAAGGTAGAAGCAGGAACTGTAGTACTGAAAGAGTATACAGAGAGCTATCCTAACTAGAGATGCACTCACACAGGCCATTTGGAAGATTAGGACCCAACAACATCATGACACCTTAACTATGGGATGGAAAAGAGCTGGTGCCAAATTCTAGGCAGTGACAATGCTGTGGCTTGGGAATACCCTGCCAGGAGGAGACCCAATGAGCAAGTTCATGGGCTTCATGGCTTGGCACCACTTTATAGATGAGGAGGTTGAGATCCAGACAGTGGGACAGTGTCACAGCCGTGTGAAGCCTCTTAGAGATGAGGAGCAAAGATGTGAGCTGTCAGGCCAGGTGGCCCTTCCCTGATGGCCAGGGAAGCCTAGGAGCCTGTGAAAGAAGCCCAAGTGCCCCAAGGAATAGGAAGACTAGAAGTGGGGTGGGAGACACCTTCAAAATGCATACTTGTTCTCTTTCCCATCCAAGCTGTGTGTAAAGAGGACCCAGGATCCTGGAGGAGGTAGTGTGTGTGCCCACGGGCAACAAAGCTCTGCTCAGAGCAGCCCAGGGGGGCCCCAGAGGCCTAGGGTGCCTCCCCCAGGAAGTCTACCCCGGAGGAAGGAGAGAATTCCCCATTGCATCCATTGGCTCTCCTCACTTCCCAGCCCTTCCTTGGCACTGCTCACCTTGCGTCAACTTTTGAGATCCATCATTAGCCTTCCAAGCAGCCCCGCTCCCATTTCATTTGATTAAACCACTGTTTGTTTAGTCTTTATCACACAACGTTCATGATAGGAAAAATAGAATACACAGAGGACCAAAATATTTTGGTATATATCCATTCAGATGTTTCTTTCCTTGTTCATTGTAATGTACATATATTTTTAAGTAAACGGCACCATCTTACACCTTTTTTAAAATTTTTTACTTAATGTTATATGGGAACCATATACATGAAGGCTTGTTAAATACCATTACATATCCATATCATTTGTAATAAATGCATAGTGTTTGCTCAAATAATGAATCATACTGTGTTTAAATATCACTGTTGGGAATTTAGATGACTGCCTAATTTTTACCATTATACTCAACACTGGGACACCACCCCTCTTGTACACTTTGTTCTGCTTACTCATTTGTCTCCTTAGGAGAGATTGCTGTGAGGGGAGCTGCTGGACCAATGGTCTTAGCCTCTCAAGGCTTTCGATGCATATAGAGATTTGTCCTCTGAAAAGATGCATCCGTTCGCCTGCCCACCAGCAGTGTGCGAGTGCTACCTGGGAAACCTACTCCTGAGTGGTCTGCGCCCCATTCTTCACAGCTGTTCCTGTCTGTAGCGAGGGTTTTTCCAGCTGTCCATTGATTGGGGACGAAGGGGATGGTGGGTCTCAGAAGAGACCTGGGTCCGAGGAGAGGTGGCAATGTATGGGTAGTCAGAAGCATGGCTTTTTCCAGACTCTAGTGCAGATAATCAGTGCAGGGTATGTGTTGGGGTGTGAGGGGGTGTCTGGGTTTTGTTCTTTCTGAGGCTAGTGGAGGGAGCAGGTCTTATCTGGGAAGACTTTGATCAACAGTATCAAGGCACCCAGGTCAGAAGAGGGGAGAACCCAGGAGGAGTAGGAGCTGGCAAGACAGGTGGGCCTTGATGGAGGAGCAGGGCTCAGCTCAGCAGGAGGAGTTGGAGGGCATCCCAGGTGGGAGTGATCAGCATAAGCAAAGGCATTAGAATTACGGTGGCAGGGCCACCTTCTAGGGATAGTGAGATACATGGTCTTCTTGGAGCACACTGTCAACATCAAGGGGCATTTGTGAGAAAAGTAGCTGGGTCCAGGGACTGGAGACTTTCCCCCCAGGCTTAGAGATGGAGAACAGCCAGCAGAAGCCGAGTGAGAAGTGAGGGCTGATGTGGGCCAAGCTGTGGGAAGGAGGCACAGATGAAAGAGGGGGCAGGGAGAGGAGGGACTGGTGAAGTGGAGGGAAAAGCCAACTCTGCAGGTAGGACATCGATTCAGACCTCATGTGTCCATCTGTCTGGCTGGGGTTCATCCTTTTAAAGGCCTCTTGTTCCAAAGAGATGCCTTCTTCAATCCCATGGGAAGACTACTTCTTGACATTTTCAGATTTACTGTCCCATCAAAAGAGGACATTTGCCTTCTGAGATGCAGCATCAGCCCTGCCCTTTGCCTGGCGAGGTGGAGCAATAAGCCCTGGGTCTCCTGACTGGGGTCTTAGTTGTGCACGTGGGACCTAAAGCAACCCCACCCTCCCTTGCCCTGGGCTCTTACATGTGTCCATGCCCCTTTGGCCAGGAAGTTTCCAGTGACCCCCGGCCTCTGTCATTTTGCATGTGTGAGTCTGTTCTGATTTTGGAGGTGGCTCATTTGGTTCTGATTTGGCAGGAAACTTCTAGGCAATGTGGTAAACAGGTTTGTCAAGGGGAAACTGATGAATTTCTGAGGGAACCTAAAGACTCAGCAGTAGGAGGCCTTGAGCTGGGGCCCAGAGAAGGTGCGGGACTGGCCCGACGTCCCACAGTCAGTCAGCAGCACCAGGAGACTGAGGGGCCAAGATCCTAGGTGGCAACTGCGTCTGTGTGCCCTTCCCAGTGGGGCTACTCCACAGGCTGCTGGGATGGGACAGTTGAATGTATGTGGTCCAAGGATCACCTATGGAATGAGTTCTGTTCAATAGAACTCTGACATAGCAGCCTTGGTGCAGGGGCTGGCTAAACAGTGGGGCTGCCATTTGCTGTGATGAGGTGCCATTCCTGGCACGCAGCAGCTTTGGGCCTCCTGGGCTGCTCATTCAGTGCAGTTTATGGGGAAGCCAGCTCTTGCTGACGTGGCAAATTTGGTTTGCTCTTGGCCCTTGCCTTAACCATTTTAGTGTGCCCTTGACCTGTAAGGAAACATGTCCAGGCCTTGCTAGCTGGCAGCAGGGCCTGGCTCTGGAGGGGCCCAGAGGGTGGCAGGCTCCTAAGGGGGAGGTTGCTCTACCTTAGGACTGTGCCAGCAGGTCCCAGGCCCCTCCTTCCTATCATGCCCACTTGCCTGAATCTCCAGTCCTTCTCTTGAGGCCCACAACTGGCCCACAGTGCTAGTTGTGGCAGGCCAGGGCTAGGATTAGACCCACAAGATGGGCCTTCTGTCTCCCTGCAGCACTGGGCCGTTCCCAGCCTGGATAGTTAGCTTGGTCACCCCAGTCCCTTCTGAGACAAAGACCTTCACAGTGCTATGAAGGCCTTGGAGACCCCCGTGGTCCACTTTTCACTGGCCACAGGAGGGAAACACATGGCTCATGGGCAGAGAGGAGGCAAGGAAGGAGAGCAGGGCAAGAATAGAGAGAGGAAGAGAAAGCAGAGCACAACAGCAATCCCTTACTAGATTCTAACCCTCACCTGGTCCCTGAGCACTACTAGAAGTTGTAGTGGGCTTTCCCCACTGAAGATGGAGCAATCCCCTGACCGACACGGGCCGCACACTCTCAGGCTTCGGTGGTTCTTACTGAGGACTGCTGACAGTCCCCTCTCCCAGTGAAGACAAGTTGAGACTCACTGCTGCTTAGCTCCTGTCCAGCTGCCAGGTGGTGGCAGGCATTTGCAAGAACATTGATGCATTCTGCCTTCATAGCAGTCCTGAGGGTAGACTTTTTAAAATCCCATGTTACAAATGAAGACAGTGAGGTGGACTGGACACATTAGCTGGCTGGCCCAAGGTCTGTCAGACAGCTACTAAAGACCAAGAGAGATCGTCCAACTCCAAAGCAGCTGGTCTCCCAGCCCCCTCCCTTCCTAGAGCCCCTCCGAGTCTACTAGTGCCAGCCCCCAGGAATCCTGCCCTGTGGAGGCTCCACTGCTGCCACTCTTTCCTCTACACTCACCTGGGCTGGGAATCTGGCCATCAGAACTCTCTGGGGGGTGGGGGGGGAGTTGTGATCTACCCTTTAAGCTAGCTGTTGAACAGACAGCCTCATGGCAGCCCATTCCCCAAGTGAGCAGCTCTAGGCAGACAGGTGGTTTTACCACCAGCCAGTGGCAGGTCCGGTGTGTGCTCACTCCCTGTCCTCTGCCCACCACCCAAACTCTACCAACTCTTGCTTCCCGATAACCAAAGGGCAGTCAGGGACCACATGATGACCTGTGAGCCATTATCAATGCATGAAGTGAAAAGCCATGTGCTTGCCTTTGGCCCCAGGAGCGCTGTTGAATCAACTGAGAAGGAATCTGCAGAGCAAGTGCCATGAGTGTCTCAGCTCTTGGAGGCAGCACCAAAGGTGAGACCTGGACTCCCTCTTCTCCCAGGCTTGGTGTGTGACCTGCCTTGCAGGGGCCACAAGCACTGAAGCCGGATGGGAGCAGCATATCTGGAGGGCTGGAAGGGAGGTTTCAGGGTCCTGGGGCTGGGTTCCCCTTCTCAGGCTGCCTGGCCTTGCCCCTCTTCAGGGAAGCCACTGCTACCAGGTGAGGAGGAACGCAATAACGTCCTCAAGCAGATGAAGGTTCGGACCACGCTGAAGGGGGACAAGAGCTGGATCACCAAGCGGGATGAATCGGAGGGCCACACCCTGTAAGTCCAGGAGGCTAGCAGGCCGGCAACAATGAGGTGGGGTGCGGCTGTGATCCACAGGGGCCTGTGGATACCTGGGGATGCTGACGGCCTTCCACCACTCAGACTTCAGCCGGGACATGTGGCCACAGGCCAGCTGGGGAGGGCGGAGCACAGGAAAGCAATCCAGCTGAAGGCAAGACTCAGCCAAAGTTACAGGGTGAGAAAGCCCTTGATGCCAAGTGGGCATGTACATACTTGCCTGTGGAATGTGGAGGCAGGCCAGGGAAGGAGGGGAGAGGGAAATGATGAGCCGAGTTCTTGGGGTGCATGTGCTGTACCCCATGTCACCCGCTTGGGACTCAGCAGGCAACCTCGAGGATGGAGGCTGCAGGGTGGCTGATGGCAGGGAGCCACTCCTTCAGGGTCCCTTTTTCTCCAGAGAGCTGCCCCCCGGTCGGAGTCGAGCCACATCCTTTTCATCAGCTGGGGAAGTCCTGAAGACCAGGTAAGAGGTGATGCCCGATGGCCGGTGGGTGGGCCTCATGCCGCAGTCTTCAGGGGATAAGGAGGAGCCCAAACTCATAGCACATGTCAGGATCTGCAGTGAATCATTTCAAATCCACAGGAGAGACAGGTTTTTCTGCTCTGCTCCCTCTTGGGAAAGGGAGTGCGGGTGTCACTGGGGTCAGGTCCCTGGCCTTGCTCTGTGACCTTGAGGCTGGCTATCTAATG
This sequence comes from Suricata suricatta, assembly GCF_006229205.1. Classification (NCBI taxonomy): domain Eukaryota; kingdom Metazoa; phylum Chordata; class Mammalia; order Carnivora; family Herpestidae; genus Suricata; species Suricata suricatta. Next base: position 109,351,740 of record NC_043717.1, read on the forward strand.
GGCCTCCATGGTTCCAGCAGCACACTGGACATTGAGCAGTCTCCGTAGGGGGTGAGACAGCATCTCTGGGATGGTTGACTCGGCTTTGAGACTCACACGGGACTCTCCCATAGGTAGCTCTGATTGCTGAGCGAGCGCACTGAGGAATCAGTGTGTCAGAGGAGACGGACACATTTGTTTCAACGGTCTCCCAAGTTCAGGATGACATATTTTGACGCTGGCCAAAGGGAACAACCCACCCCCTCCGTATTTGGAAGACTTTTGACTATTGGTGTCTAGGTGTGCTCTGACGCGCTGCCCCATCAGTGAGTGGTGGCAGTGAAGGCAGTGACAGGGCCTTTCTCAGGTGCTGACAGAGGCAGTGGCAGCAGCTGGAAGGGAGGGATCCAAGTTCACTGCTAAGTCTCCGGGGCTGCCTCTGACAACTATGGACTTGCCCATCGCCACCCCTCCCTGACTCGGCACCCAATACCAGCCAGGTCCTGTGTTCTCTCCTCAGGGAACTGACATCTTAGCAGGGAACACAGGCATGAACCAAATAGAGAGATGGACATATAAGAGAGAATCATGGATTGTGATTATTGCAGTTGGCCAAGTTGGTGAAGGCCTGAGGATGGTGTGGTTCTCACCCTCGGCTTCTTTTTGGGGCTTTTTAGAAAGCACTTCCCGGTGCATTGTGACTCGGGGTCTAGAGCAGGGATACCCGGAAGTCTACATAAACCTTGGCTCTCCTTCTCTTCTGAAGAACGGAGTGGATCCAAGGGGCAGCCAGGGACTAGGGCCTAGCCTCCCCAAGCCAAGTGTGTTTGTGTGGTAAGATGGGGAGAAGTGAGCTTTCTTTCTCAGGTCCCACCCTAAGTGTCCTTGAAAGTTTGTCATCTGCAGGAAGCTGTCGTCTCTATTCAGGACAGGGTCTGTCATGATGCAGAACACTGCCGTTCCCACCTGCTTGAATGGGGTTCCCTTAGACCCACTACCCCCGCTTCTCAAGTCCTCAGCTACTCTCTTCCTAGACAAAAACACCATCTGCTGAATCCTCGTCTCTTGCCCTGCACCCTAAAGTCACAGCTTTCTGCTGCGTGCCACTACTGGTCCTCTGAGCCCCCTCCGTCTCTCCCAAGCAGAAGACACGCAGCATGTGCAGTCTGTTTTCCAGCCATGCCCCCTAATCCCAAACTTTCATCAAGACTGTGATGTGGGCATCTCAGGAGCTGGAGGAGAGAGGCCCCAAGGAGCAGGAAGGGTGGGGGAGCTGCCCTTGGTTCTATCCCTCGGTCCCTCATGAGCCTCCCCACAGGGGGCTGTGTGGTCAGGTCTGGGGCCTCGGGCTCTCCCTGCCGTGCCACAGCCCCAGGCCTCTGACCATGCAGCCTCCAGCTGTGAGAATAGAGGGTGGGAGCGTGGTCAGCAATCCCAGAAGACCTCTTGTTCAGGGGAGTTCTGGGGTCTGAAAGGCCAGGGGAAAGCTTGAGTTTAGAGGAGACCCCTCTGTAACAGATGCTCAGCCGTGGAACGCACCTTCCTGGGCACTTCTGTGAGCCAGGGCCATCCTGGACGGGTCCTGGTACTTTTCCTGGGGAGCGTGAGAGAGCAGAACAGGAAGCCTGGCTTTGGGTGAAAGGGCGGCTGGCTCTCTTGGGAAGTGTCCAGTCACTCTTGTTCCCCTCATTCTGGCCACACTGGGGCACCCACCAGCCAATCTACTTTGCTCACATTGAGTGTGAGAGAAAGTAGGTCATCTTCGCAACACCTCATACCTTCTTTTCCCTCGGCAGGCCTCCAAACACAAGGGCTCCCACCGGCTATATCATCCGGTAGGTGACCACAGGACCCTGCCTGCTTCCCCATACCTGCCCACACTGCTCCCTGGCTTCTCACAGGGGAGCTCACGGGGCTACTTCTTCTGGATTCTCTTATAGGGGAGTGTTCACCAAGCCCATAGACAGCTCATGTCAGCCACATCGGCAGTTCCCCAAGGCCAACGGAGCTCCAAAAAGGTGTGTGTCCTTGGGGTGAGGGCCTAGGCCAAGCACCAGGTGTGACGGCCTAGGCCAGGCTCGTGGCAGAGAGATTACTGTGTCTGTCACTGGGTGGATGGCAGCTTTCCTCCCGTGTAGGGCAGGGCCCTGGAGACTAGTGGGGACACACAGTCCCGAGTGGATGTATGACCCAGATTGGGCAGTCTAGTTTCCCAGCAGCCAGGCCTCTGGGAGACCTTGGGCCACTACCTGGCTTGCCCTGGTCTTCAGGGCAGAGACACAGGGAGGAGTCTGGGAAGGGTTTCCAGCCTTGACTTGCTGGCTGACTGCACTGAGCTATGTGCTTTACTTTACCTTCTTCCCAGAAGGCTGAAGTGGCATGTCATCAAAGCGCCTTGGTGTCAAGGGGCCTAGGTCAACGTATGGCAGGAGGGCTGCCCTGTTAAGGATGGCACAGATGATCTGTGTGTGTGCCAGGGCTGAGAGGAAAGAGGAAAGGCCACCAGCCACATTCCTGCTGGGCTATGTGGACAAATTTGGAATCACGAGGGGGCCAGGGAGTGGGCACATGAAAACTCCTTTCCTCTCCAGTGCTGCTGGTCTGCTGAGAGCAGCTCCCACTGGGCCTCCTCGGCCCTCCTCGTCTGGCTATAAGATGACCACTGAGGATTACAAGAAACTGTAAGTATGCAATCACAGAGACCCAGTTCCGTTCCCTCCTTCAAGGAATAAGCCCGACAGCAGGCCTGCTGGGGACAGCTGCTTGCTTGTGTCTGAGCATGGCCCTGGAGTGCCAGCCTGACATTCCTACCAGTTGCCACTGTGACCTGGGGCACATTGCACTTCTGATCTGAGGCAAAGCAGGGGTTCTAAGAAGCTTATAGAAGGGGCCAGTGGGTCTGGAGGAAGGGTCATGGGTCATGGCTCTGGGGCTGCTGCTGGGTGATTCTGTTTCCTGGACATGTCTCTGCACCCCTCTGGGGTGTAGGCCAGGTTGCTCTGGGGCCTAATGATCCTGAACATGCTGATAGCCCTGGCAGCCTATAAGTGATTGGCATTTGGTGCTTGAAATCTGAACTACTTCTTGGATATAAATCTTTGGGGTTCCCCTTCTGGCCCCGATCAAATAAACCCCTCACTATGGGTCCAGGGAGGGGGGTTCTGAACAGAGGCATGCATGGAATCTGCAGTTCCCAGAGGCCCCACATCTTTAAATTGCTTTATATCCCTTGTCACAACCATCCAGTGACATGGAGCAGCTAGGAAATCTTTCTGGAGATGGCGAGAGGCTTGAAATGGGTATTGGAGGACAGTTAGGGTTGGAATGAGGGGAGAGGAGAGGAGTGGCTCTCGAAGAGGAAGAAGTGGCGTAAGCAAAGGCTCGGAGGCAGAATGCCAACATGTGCTATTATTGCTCTAAGACATGAAGCCAAGCTCCTGAGGGTGGCCACCTGTGACAGGGAGCAGAGGCAGAGATGGCAGAGGAGGGGTCACAGCCAGCAGCGTCCTCACACCCTTCCCCCTCCCCCAGGGCACCCTACAATGTCAGGCGCAGCTCAGCATCAGGGGATGCAGAAGAGGAGGAGATTCCTTTCTCATCTGATGAGCAGAAACGGAGGTAACAGTGCTCGCTGGGCATCCCACGGGCAGGGACGGGGCCCAAGTTTCTGTCGACCCGTGACATAGGGATTGTGCCAGTTGCAGTGATGAAATGTACAATATGTACAATGTCAGTGCTGGCCTGCTTGCTGGAGGAGGGGCTGCCAGCCACAGGTGTCATTCACTGAGTCCCAGAACCAGCCACTCAGTGCTGGGCCGGCTCAGAAGACCCTTTTTGAGCCTTTCATGGAGCAGAACATAGGTAATGACGGTCTGGGGAAGGTCTCAACTGTGGGTGGACAGAGTATACAGAGGGAGGTGCTGTAGGACTTTATATCAATTTGCTCAAAAGGGTGCTGAGCAAATTAGACCACAACTGGCCATCCTCCTGGGAAGAGCCCTTTGTGTATGTGCCGTGTGTGCTGTGTGTGTGCTGTGTGTGCTGTATGCTGGGCAGGCCCTGCATGCCTGGGTGGCAGGGCCATGCTCTGGAGGTGCCAGTGCCCCTCCCCCCAAAATGAGGCCCAGGTGCTTGGGCAGCAGCTAGGCTCTGAGGGGACCCCCTGGGCTGAGCCTGCCGCCAGTCGCAATGTCTGTTGGGCCCTCTGTGCCTTAGGAAACATAGCAAAGCTCCTGTGCTGAAGGTCTGGCAGATGGGCAATCTTAAGGGTAGAGTCTATAGTGGCAGTGGTCCCGGGCCTGGGAGGTATGGGGAAGAGCCGGAAGCTCAGGAGCCAGGCTGCTGAGCATTGACTGCCCACTCCGCCATCAGCTATTGTGTGTGATCTCACACAAGTCACTAAAGTTCCCTGTGCCTCAGTTTCTTCCTTTGTAAACTGTGAGTGATACTAGCACCAACTTTCCTAAGTTGTAAGGACTCAATGAGCCAGTATGGATTCGTAGCATTCAGCACAGGGCCAGGCCCATAATCTATGCGGGATAAATGTGGGTTGCCCTTCCTTTGGTCTCTATGTTTCCTTGCCTCCCTGGAGTGGCCCTGAGCCATCCTGGGTAGCTGCTGGGCTACGCTGGCAGAGTGAGTCCTGCCTTATGCCATTAGATACCCTCTCTCTGTGCCACTGCAGGTCAGAGGCTGCAAGCAGCGTGGTGAGGAAGACAGCTCCTCGGGAGCACTCGTACGTTCTGTCAGCAGCCAAGAAGAGCAGCAGGTGAGTCACGCAGCCAGAGACACAGCAGGCCGGCTTCTGGGTAAGCTCGGCTACCGACCGACTGCCCTCCCTCCTCCTAGCCAGACCTTCCGAGATGCTCGGATGTTCTTTCTGGAAAAATGAGAGGTCTGCCTCCTGCCATCAGGGCTAATGAGGTACTGTGAGTGAGAAAGAGAGAGGCCCAGGACCCTATAAATCAGAGTGTTCATGATGTCACTTGTTCATGGGTTTGGTCCAACACGTTGCCTTTCTGCTTCCTTTCCAGCAGCCCTGCCCAGGAGATGCAGGCCCCGTTCATTGCAAAGAGGTAAGTGTCCACAAGGGAAGCCTTGCAAGCCTCTTGCTGGCTGCAGAGACGGCCTCCTGACAGCAGGAGTGGACTCTGGGCACCACGGAAAGCAGGTGCAGAGTGGAAAGGGGCCCCGTCCCCGAGCGAGGGAAGTTGTGAGGGCCTGGTAACGTCTGTCTGGAAGCCAGATGAGCAACGTGGTGGATATGGTGGCACTTGTGGCCTCAGCAGGCAGTTCTGTGTAGGCAGGATCTAGCTGATGAAACATAGCTTGTGGCTGGAAACTTCCACTTGTTAACAGGGTTAGACCCCTGACCCCCAACAGAACCTTAGTATTTCCAAGGGCTTCTGGGATTCTGAAGCAAAAGTAGCTACCAGGCTGAAAGGAGTCGTTCCCCTGCCCTCCCTCCCACCCTACCAGGGACGGGCTGGACAATGCCTCGGCAGGAGGGATTATTGGGCTGGGGTCCAGAGTCTTTTCATTGGGAGTCTCTGCCTGGCCAGGTCCTTGGAAGTGACCATGATATTGGAGATGGGCCCTAAAGGGTGAACAGAAGTCAACAGGAAATTGTCAATACATTAGGGCACTCCAGTTGAGTGAGAGAGGAGTGTCCCCATCAGTTGAGACAGAATATCTTCTGGGAGAGACTATGTGGGGAGCACAGGGAAGAGACTTCTGGAAAGTTAAATTTTAGGGACATTCCATGAGGTAAACAAGGAAAGCATCGATGACGAGGTGGCAAGTGAGCTGAGAGCTGGAATAAGTGAGGAAAGGGTGATGGCAGCACAAAAGAGAAACTGTCCCTGGCTTCTCTCCCAGCTTCTGGTGGCGGCAGATAACCCTTGGCATTCCTTCTTATAAGGACCCTGGTTATTGGATTTAGGGCTCACCCTGTTTTGATATTATGTTGACTACACCTGCCAAGACCCTATTTCCAAATAAGGTCACACTCACAGGTTCCAGGCAGACATGGATTTTGGAAGGACACTATTCAACCTGATATGCTGTCCTTCATCCCAAACTGGAGTTGCTGAACCTTCAGGCTGGGCCACCTCATGGCCATAGACAGCACTGAAGGAAATCACATCCTTCAGGACCAGCGAGCTCCAGGGTAGCTGAGCAGACCGCAGGTGCCCTGTGGACAGGCAGTGCATGTGTTTCTCTTCTTGCCCGAAGGGTTGAGGTGGTGGACGAGGACAGGCCTTCGGAGAAGAGCCAGGCTCCACCTGCTCTAGCAAGATCCTCTCCTGGCTTGAGCAGGTAATCATTTACTCATCTCTGCCTGGGGCTTGTGGCTGCCACGCTTGCCTGCCGCTGGTACTGTGGAAGCTCTGCTAGGTCATCTCCTTGCAGGGCCTCCGGGTCAATGTTCCCATGTGCCCAGTGTCAAGACGGGGCACAGAAATCAGTAAGAGCTTTCTGGCTGGATGTCCTAAGGCTAAAAGGAGCAAAACAGTCGGGCCTCCAGGGACAGTACATCACTCTTGTCTTTTTAATGTGTCAACTTAACCCAGTGGTGGACATAGCATTCCAGGAAAAAGTACTAACCACAGGGTTTGAGAAGGCTTCCCATCAGAGCGCTAGCCCTGCCATTTTTGGGCTTGTTTATAGCTCTTCTATAAGTTGTCCAAGTTCAACCTGCCAGCTGTGTCCTCTGCCTCCTGCTGGGGAAGGAGGCTCGACAGTCCACAGCCCCACTCACAGCTGCCCTCTTTGCCAGTGCGGATGGAGGCAGAGCCAAAGTGTCTTGGGCAATTTGGACTGAGCACATACCGAGTCTGCCCAGCCCTCCCGGGAGCTGGGAGCCCAGGTGGGTGCCGTAAGCTGGCTCTGGCCTGTACGCCGGTCAGATGGGATGGTCTGGGCCTGGGGTGACAGGGCAGGGCCAGGCTGAGCGCTGGTGACCTCACCACAGACAGGGCCCTGATTTGGTCTGGTTTCTGAGCCCTGAGTGTCCAGGCAGATAATGGAGCTGTCTTCTCTGCAAATGAACAGCAATCAGTACCTTCTTTTCCTTTGCAGTGAATCAAGGTAAGTCCTGTTCTGACAACCACTTCCCTGTTGTTGCTGCTGTTTAAAGGTCCTGCCTGGACTGGGAGCTTTGTCCAAATCCAAGTCTACGAAGTGTTATGCTTACCTGGCACCCTTGGAAGACCCTGACGCCAGAGAGGCAGAGCACCTTTCGCTACAGGTCACTTTTAGGGACCTCATGGGCCATTCTTGTAATTCCACTGCGAGCCCCTACTTCCCTCCCCATTTCAAGTCCCACAAAAATTTGTATGTGCCCACGGTCCCTCAGGGATCGCTCCTCGTGCTAGGATGGAGACGGGGCCACCCGCCATAGCGTGCACTGTTGGAGAGCAAGGCTGCAGACCTTCTCTCGTCGAGGGAGCTAGCAGCGCGAGGCCATCCGGAAGCCATGGCCCCAGCAACACTGCCCCTCTTCTTCACTGCCTCCATGTCTTGATCCTCCCTCTTTGTCTACACTTTTGTCCATGAGAACTTTTCTTTCTTTTTCTTTCAAGGTCATCTATTTTGAAAGAGACAGAGACAGCATGAGTGGGGAAGGGGCAGAGAGAGAGGGAGAGAGAGAATCCCAAACAGGCTCTGAGCTGTCAGCACAGAGCGCGACACAGAGCTTGAACTCACAAAACTGTGAGATTATGACTTAAGCCGACATCAAGAGTCAGATGCTCAACTGACTGAGCCACCCAGGCGCCCCTGTCTGGGAGAATATGTAAACAAGTGTACAGATTTCAGAGCTCTTCACAAGTTAGCAGTGATATAACTCAGGGATTGATGGGACATGGGGGCTTAGTTTGCTAGGACATCTGTAACCCAGGACCACAGATGGGGACTCAAACAACTGAAGTGGATCATCTCGCGCTTCTGGAGGCTGGAAGTCTGAGATCTAGGTGTCAGCAGGGTTGGCTCTTGCGATTTGTAGACGGCCACCTTTCCCTGTGTCTCCTCACATGCTCTTCCCGGTGTGTATGTCTGTGTTCTAATCTCCTCTTCTTATAAGGAACATCAGTCATTGTAGGTTCGGGGCCCACCCTCCTTCAGTATAACCTCATCTTAACTAATTCCATCTGCAGTGACCGTTTCCAAATAAAGGTCACAATCTGAGGTGCCAGGGTTAGGACTGCAACATATGTATTTGAGAGGCATTTTAACGCATCCTTTGGATGTTTAATACCTATCATCTGCTGTCATAGCGAGGTGGGTGTAGTGCTTTGTTAGGACAGCAGTAAGAAAGTACCCCAAGCTGGTGATTCAAACAACAGAAATATACTGCCTCACGGTTGTGGAGGCCAGAAGTCAGATCAATCTTGCCTGTGAGGCCCCAGAAAACAGAACTGGGACCAGATTATAGGAAGTTCTAGATACCAGAGATGTTTCACAATGGGGCAGTCTCTAGTGGGAAGGAAGGAGTTCTCATCAGAAGTGTGCAGCAGGGGCTAGGCAAGGAGGCTTCGTTTGACACTTCTCATAGTGCTTTTTCCGTCAGACTGTGCAGTCACAAAACATCTGGAATCGCCCAGGCAGCTTCTGGGTAAGCTGCGGTGGTCCTGGGCGCCTTCCTTTCTGACCCCGCTGTCCCAGCCAGCTCCTCCCGCCACCATCAGTTCCCCACACCAGCTCTTCTCCGCCTGGGTTTCCGAGAACTCCAGGCCAGGCTGTGCCCTTGAAGGGGTGCAGCCCTGTTTGGGGCAGTGACTCAGCCAAACTGGGTGCTGTACCACCTCAGAAAAAGCTAGTTCATGGCAGACTGAGGCAGGAAACGATCACAGCTTTGTGCAGGTGTGGGCCTGGTGAGGCTGTCTCCCCCTCAAGTCTGCCCCTGCCGTATCCCCCTTGGCTCAGGTCTGCTGTATTCCGCATCGTATCCAGCAGCCCAAGCAAGAGGAAGCCCTTGTCTTAGGAGCCAGCGCCCTCCGGGACTTCAGGGAGGGCAGCAAGTTCGGAACAGAAAGAGCTCACCACCGCCACACCCACAGGCTGTGTCCTCGGGCTGGCCGGCTGTCACTTTCCTTCCATCAGATACCAGACCTGCCTGGCGTCTCAAAGGAACTGAACTGAGTAGTTAAGTTCCCATCTCTGAACTCCTTGTCTCTGCTGTCACTCCCAGCCCTGCTCAACAGCGGAGGAGGCCTCTCCTCCGTGCACCCCAGCTCTTTTCTTGGGTTCATCTTGTTTGTAACCCTCTCATTGTGGGACAACTCCTATATACCTTCTGGACTGAACTTACTCAGATACCCTCTTCCAGAGAAACTGGTCTGCACAGGGCCCCCAGGCCTGGCTGCTGGCCCTGTCACAGCGCTGATCAAGCTTCCTTGGCTTTCTGTCTCATTCAGCCATGACAAGGCCGGTAGGCTGGGCCGCAGCATGCTGTCTGGCAGAGTAAGCTGGAGAGCAGTGAGTAAAAGCACAGCTTTTGGCACAAGGCAAAGTCTGGCAGTGCCCTACCGGCCTTGAGCAAGCCACCTGCCCTCTCTGTGCCTCTGTTTCCTCATGGATACAACAGTGAGTGGTGATTCCTACCTCCTGAGGCTGCCCCCAAATACTAAATATGAAGTCCTTGGCACAGTGCCTGGGTGCACCCAGTTACAGGCTTGCTGATTTGCAGGGCCTTCTTCAGATGAAGAGGCCCACAGGTAGCTGGGGCCGCACTGGAGGACTGGTCCTGGTCTCCAGTGGCTCTCAGGCTGACCACTTAAGGTTAGAGTACAGCCATCTGTGGTTGAAGGTCTGGTGAGTGAGTGGGGCTGGTGGGCTGCTGCAGGAGAAGAGACGCTGGAAGGCCCCTGTATGAATTTGCTGGAGCTGCTGTTGCAAATTGTCACAACTCGGTGGATAAAACAACAGAAGCGTATCCTCTTACAGCCCGGGAGGCCAGAAGTCCTCAATAAAGGTGTCAGCAGGGCTGTATGTTCCCTCCAGACACTCTGGGAGACAATTTGTTCCAGGCCTTTCTCTTAGCTTCTGGTATTGCTGGCAACACCTGGCAGCTCTCAGTTTGTGGATGGATCACTCCAGTCTCTGCCCCTCTCTTCACGTGGCCATATTTCTTCTGTGTGTCTGTGTACAAATGTCCCCTTTTTATAAGGGCACCAGTGACTTTGAATTAGGACCCACTCTCCTCCAGTGTGAGTTTATCTTAAGTTTATCGCATCTGCAATGGCCCTACTTCCAAATAAGGGCACATTCATAGATACCAGGGGTTAGGACTTCTGTATATCTTTTAAGGGGATGCAGTGCAACCCATAACAGCCTCCCCCCCGGAAAAGGTGCCATTTGAGCTGGGTTTTCAAGAAGGGATTCCTCAATGGGGTGATAAAAAAAAAAAAGGAGGAAGGCATTGAGAGAGAGGTGCCAGCTTGGCCAGGCTGGGGTAACACTTGTTCCTATTGCCTCTGCCACATAACAAGAAACACCAGCAAGAAAGTATGTTTTAGTTGCCTGTGATGTTCCCAAGTGGGGTGTATTCTGGCTAGGTGTTTTATGCCATCATCATTGCTACTGAAGAAGGAGACATGCAGACATCAGAGCTGTCCCATGTGCACCGGAACCCTGTCCCTGGAAGCCCTTCCATTTCCCCCAGTCATCTCCAATGTGCCAGGCCTCCACCAAAGCCCAGGACGGACATACACAGGCAGCCCACTGACCCGGACCTCTATGGCCTCCTAGTGTAGCTTAGAGCCAGGTGTCAGGATCAACTCCAAGGTGACTTTCCAAGGAGAGCAGCCCACTCACACTGGCTCTTCAAAGTGAAGACTACCTACCTCTCTGCCTTCACCTTGGCCCCTCTTTCCCCATCATGGGACCCCAGAGGGGCCTTTCTAAAGTGCCAGTCTGATCATGTGAAGCTCTTTGTCCCCCACTTCAAGCCCATTCCATGGCTTCCCTTTGCCACAGATCCAGTTTCAGCATGTAAGACCGCTGTCAGCCTCCACCTCTTCCTCCCCCACCTCCCTCCAGCGGACCCAGTGAGGCTACATCTCCATGAAGCTTCTCAGGTGCCCTTGGGGCTGGATTTGTGCACAGCCTTACACTTTAGTAGAGTTAGGACCCATGCTACTTTGCTCCTATTTTGCACCCGTCCCCCCGATACACACTAGTCTTGGGGCTTCCTGGCCTGGGATTCACCCCCATCTATACCCCAGGGCCCAATCCAGTGTCCAGAGGCAGCTGCAGAAAGGAGGGAGAGGCTATAAGTGGGCTGGGTCTTAAATGATGGCTTAGGCCTTACTTCAGGGACCTGGGGGGGTATGGTCTGGGGTGAACAGTACTCCTACAAAGCCAGAGAGCTCTAGATTGCCTCTGGCTCTGGCCATGACTGTGGCCCAAGCCTGCTGGGGGTCAGGCCCTGCAGTGGAACCAGACGTGGAGGGATGTATGTGGTCATCCCTCCCTGTGGGCCAGGTTCTGAGCACAGGAATCCTCAAAGGGGTCCTCTGAGTGCTGAGAATGACTGATTCTCTGTGGGCTCCAGTTGACAGGCACATGGTCACTTGCCTTCATCCCCCAAGTCTCTGATATCCTACTCCCACTGGCTCTCACTCCAAATTTGGTCTGTAGGTTTCCTTACTATGTTGTTTGTCACCAGTCCCTATCAGCGCATATACCAGAATTTCCACTGGCCTCACAAATAGCCACTTTGGACTTTCCAGTGGAACCACAGCCAGGGCTCACCTCTGCAGACGGGTGATGGCATCATGGCAGCAGCTACAGACAGGGCATTGGGGCTGGACAGTCCCATTTCCATCCAGAATCCACTTGTGCTTCAAGGGGTCTGGGCTCAAGGGTGGGAGACTGGTAAAGGGGTGTTTCACTCTCCTTCCTCTGCATCCTGGAGGTCAGTGGCCCAAGCTCAGCTGCAGCAGCAAGACAGCTAAAGGCCAAAGAGGAGACAAGAGGAAAAAAGACAACGGTTCGGGTACCCCACTGATTACCCAGGAGGCTCCTGAAGGAGAATGCCCTTAGACCCCTGGCACAGATGGGAAAGGGGGAGGCTTTGCTTACCAGCGACCCCTGGCTCTGTTTCTTGGCTGCAGTACAAGAGGCGAGGAGGTTGTCCACCTACAGATCATAACGCCTGGGGCAGGACCCCGCCTGATGACCCCAGACCTGGAAGCAATGAGGTATGGGGACCCTGTTGGGCTCCTTCCACACCATTTTAGAGATGGGATCAGTGGGAAGGGATGCAAATGATTAGGCCCAGGGGCTGGTTGGTAAAAGACATGGTCAACCTGGGTTCTTTGCCTCCATGTCATTCATTCACCCCACACCTCTTTAGGAGCAAGCACTTGGTTCATGTGAGGCCAAACCTGGTCCTGGGGACCCAGTGGTGACTGTCCCCTGGGCAGAGATGCTGACCATCTGCCCGGTAGGGGAGGCAGACACAGACACCAGCAAGCTGTGAGGGCTCAGCCCTGCCAAGCGCTGAGGACAGAACACGATGGCTGTGCTGGGTGGGGACACGGGCTCTGCAGAGCCCCCTGAAGTCCCCCTGCTGTGTGAGGGGACCATTGGAACAGGGTAGGGTCACCAGGTCAGCCTTGACAGCTCATGATGCTGGGGAGGGTGAGGGACAGGAGGACTACAACCAGCAAGGAGCACAGAGGGCCCAGCCCCTGCCTCAAGATAGGAGGCAGAGAGCCATGCAACAGGCAGGCGGGACGGGGGGCTGGTTGCTCGGAGCTGGGCTCCAGGGCCGCTAGGGTGTGGGCAAGGGGGGATCTAGCAGGGAGGGGCCACTTCTCTTTGCAGGGGTAGGTAGTGGGAGGGACCCTGCAGCACTCTCTTTCTCCTGCTCCTTTAGCTCTTCACTCGACTCCCATTTACTGAGCCCCTGATGCACACCGGACCCCTGCGCCAGGGTCTAGAAGGCAGCTGGGAAGCAGCCAGACTGAGATTCTGCCTCATGAATCCAAGTGTGGGGAGGGAGGCCAGAGTGTATTTCCCACTGGGACAGTAGGAGCTCCAAGCTGGGGCCTCTCACCAGCACAGGTGTGGGTTGGTTAGGGAAGGCTTCCTGGAGGAAGTCATCCAAGGTGAGTCCTGATGGATCTCTAGGTACCTTTTTGGTGCCTCCTCCACACCCCCACCCCAATCAGGCACTGAGTCCTACCCATTTATATTTTAGAGATATTTCCTACTCTTATTCTCCTATTGCCCCATCCCTGGACCCTCCACATCTCTACCTGGGTAGTCAGGCCAGCCCCCTGGGAAAACTCTGCAATGTCCCCTACCCTGATTGGGCTCTGCAGCCTGAACTCACTACCCCTCATGTACCCTCCCTCCTTGGGCCCTCAGCTCCAGGCTCCCAGCTCTCTATGTGGGGCGTATGCACAGTTGTCCACTCATGGATCAATTTTCACCAAGAACTCTGTGCACCTGGAGGGCAGGGGCTTCGGTTAAATGTCCTCTACATTCCCTCTGGCCCAGAATAGAAATGTGGGAGCGTTTGTTCCTGGACTGATTGAGGATCATCCAGTGTGACAACGTCTTTAATAGGGCAACATCAGAAGCTGCTTCATTGATTTTCCTAAGGTGACCACTCTCTGAGAAACAGGATCAAAGTAACCCCAAGAAATGCAGGAGGAAGCCAGGCTGCCTCCAGGGAACATCCCTGCTGTGCCTCCTGACTCCAGAACCCACAAGGCTTCTGGTATTTTCTCTGGGAGTGACAAAGCTACAACAACCCATTGAGATCCCATTGGGGTGCCCCTTGCCCACTTTCCAGCAGGAGAATCAATTTGGGGAAAGAAGAAAGAGGGAAAGTTAGAATTCACCAATCCCTGCCCTGCCTCAACAGTCTAGCACATATCTCCGTGCATGATGCAGACGCATTCTCTATGTCTATTTTACAGATGAGGAAACTGAGACCCTGAATGGTCAAGTAACTTGCTCAAGGTTACATGGCCAAGAACAGGCAGATCCAGGACTCCCAACCAGGCTGCCTGACTCACTCTGCACCTTTTGCTCCATAACTCACCACACTACTGGGGACCAGGGGGAAGGGACAAGGAGGGATGATATACTTAGTATTTTTAAATGAATATATAATGAATTTACTTGTGGGCATCTAAATGCAATGCAAATTGCTGGCAGGCATTTGAGGGTGTGTAGTTAAGGTTTGGGAGAGCAGTCAGGATTCATGAAAGGTACATGTTATATGCAGATAGATGAAAGCTGAAATAATAGGCTTCAATGTCAGTGTTTACATGGGGTACAATATCAAGGGAATTGAGAGAGGGGCTAGCAGGCTGGGCATAGGTCCCAGTGTGAAGGTGGCAGCTGCCTGGTCATCCCCCCGAGAGCAGCTTGGAATGGCAGTCTGTTCTGGCCACGCTGAGGGTGAGCTGACTGAGGGCCAGTTTGAAAGGCATTGGAGGTATGGGTCAGGAGCACAGAGAGGTGGGAACATGTGGAAGTCATTGGCTTGAGGGTAGCAGTTGATGTCATGGGAGCTGAGGAGGTGGGCATGGCAGTGGAGCATGCAGATGGAAAGGAATGCCAAGAACACCAACATTAAGGGGCAGAAGAGGAGGAAAAGGTGAAGGAGACTGGGACGGTATGGCAAGAGAGGTAGGAGACAGTGTCACAGTCATGACATATGAACTGGGGAAAGAAGGCAGGAGTGGCCCACAGGGTTAGTGGTCCTGAGTGGTGATAATGAAAGGAGTGTCTCCATTGCGTCGAACATCATGACGCTCCCTGATGGCTTCAAAGAGAACAGAGGGAGGCTGAATTAGCACCTTGGGAGCAGTCTCAACACCATGGAGGATTATAGTCGGGAACTCTGAAATCAGACTGGGTTCAAATCCTAGCTCTTCCCCTTGTTACCTGGGGACCTTGGGGCAAGTTGCTTGGGCTCTCTATGCTCCCACTCACTCATCTAGAAAATAGGCAGGGGTAAATACACTGCCCATATCCTGGGGTTTATGTGGAGGGTTAATGCATGCAGAATCAGGAGACTGGAGTCTGACCCTCAATCAACAGTGGTTATTAGTAATGACATTTTGAGAATTGGCTAGTCCTGCAATATCAGCTTTTAATCTCCTTGGAGACAGCTGGCATCTGGGGATGAGATAACTGCCTTCATCTGAGTGTGGCTGGATAGTTAACTTAGGTTTCTTTCCTCCATAGGTCTTCCCCGGGCTCCAAAGACAAGGAGGACCCTAGCCCTAGAGAGGCCAAGAGAGACTTGGCTGGGGAGGAGGCCTGCAAGGGCCCCAGTCCAGACCCTGAAAGGTAACTCGGTGGAGGGACATAGAGCCCATGTGGCCCGTGGTCTAAGGTCAATGGATGGAGCTGTGGCCAGGATTGCCCACTTCCCCACCGCGCCCCAGTGGCTGGGGCGGTACAGGTCCCCAGTGAATATCTTTTGAAACAATAAATGAAGGAATGCATGAGGTCTGGGGACGGGCAGGCTTCTGCCAAGATCCACCAGGAAGCCAGTTGCGGAGGAGGGCAAAACTCCAGGCCAGACCACCCCCATCCAGCCCTTGGCCCAACTTCACTGTGCCTTTGTCCCCCACTGAAAGCAGTCCTACTGATGGCCAGGGCAAGCAAGCCTGCCAGATCAGCAGTTTGGGGAAGTCAGTGACCAAAGGATGCACTGGCCTCAACAAAGCATCTAACATAGACTTCCAGGATGAACTGTGAATAAAGGGAGACATGGCCGGGGCTGGCAAGGATGGGAGGCAGAGCCAGTGGGGGCTGATGAATCCAGATGGGATGGTTGTTCCCAGCTACCCTATGATCATCTCACTGAGCTGTCCTTGAAGCTAAACCAACGAAGCCTGGGTGTGGTGAGCATTTCTTCAGTGGGAAGCTGGTAACCAGTAACGGATAAGAGCTCACAATCTTGCCTGTCTGCCATCATTTTATCAGTGTGAGGTTCTGGACCCCCAACGGGGAATCAGTTATGGAAATGAGAGAAGGGGACCTGAGCTGTTCGGCGGAGCTTGTTTCTGCCTTGAGTTCTGTTGTTTATTAGTGGCCCCAAGTGCCTTACCCTTTGTTCTGTGGGCCATTGGCTTCCCCACATTGTTCCAACCTCCTCCCAAGTTGCCACTTTGCTCTATTTTTTGGCTCCACTCTCGCTCCCATTCCATCAGGTTTGGAAGAAAAGCAGAAATACTTGCTGATGGCCAGTTGGCTCTAGTTGGAGCAGCGCTGGGTGGTAACTGGGAGCCTGGGCTTCTAGTCCTCGAGGCCTGCTCTCAGGACATCTTAGTTATATTAGATCAAAACCTAATCAGAGTCAGCAAATGTTTCTCTTCCCATAACAGGTCAAGTGCACAGTCAAGTGATGGCAATGTGGGATCCAGAGCCATGGGCTTCCCACCTGAAGGCTTGACTGAAGCAGACCTTGGCTCCAGGAGAGGACGGTAAGCTGCCTGAAGGAGGCAGATGGCCCTAAGTTACTGATATCTCATGTCCCTGATGACAAGCCAGGGTCAAGCTGCCAAACTGCTTGGGTTACTAGGGACTGAGCACTGGTCATTTCCCATAGGCCTGTCTACAGTTTGCTTCTCCAGTTGCTCCCATCACATCCTTTGTCCCTGTGCTTTCCACTTATCAGAATTGCCTATGCTTGAATCTTGTTCCTTCTCCTACCCTCTGCCACTGGCTTTCAAGATCCTCCAGGGCAGGTGCAAGGGTCCACTTGCAGCTGGAGGCTCCACCCCTGCCTGGGCAGGCACTGGGAGGTAGGACGAACATGTGGGGAATGAGTGAAGGGACAAATGAATGACCAAATGATGAATGAATCTGTGCCTTCTTTCTTCTTGGCTGAGCTCCGAGGATAAGCTAGAAGGAGGTCCTTCATCTCTGCGTTCTTCTTTTCGTTCCCCAAGTCCCAAAGCTCCTTTTCCCATCCCACCCACCTCCTCTGGCCAGCTATGCTCTGTGGTTTAGAGAGAGGAAAAGGAGTGGCCCCACTGAGAAGACAAACATGTCTGGCTGGGCTCTATGTTACTGGATCTGGGTGGAGTCAGGGTCCACTTTCTCAGGTGATTCAGGGAGTGGCTCCAAAGATCCCACCTGTCCCCGAGTAGCTCCAAACCAAGCATGAGTCATCCTTGGGGACAAAGGATAGGTATGCTGATGTTGGCACAGATGTTCAGCTCCAAGTTGTGCTAGCGCCCTTATGGTTCAGAGCAGACAGACAAAGCCAGTGTCTGCAGAGAACCACAAGGACATGCTGCCAGCCAGGACACCTACCCTGCCACTGTGGCTCAGCAGGTACAAGGAAAGGCCAGTGGGCTGGGGCCTTAGCTCTCTGAGCTGCCACTAGTGGGGAAGAGTGTCTGAAAGCCCAATACTTGCAGCCCGCCTCTGTGTGCTGGCCGGCACAGTTGTGCAGACTAACTGTTGCTGTCATAGACCTCTAGTCCAGTGTGATTAGGTCAAGTTCTTGACTTCTTTATCTTTCAATATTCATCCAGATCATTCTTCTTGCTTACATACCCTCCTAAAACAAAGTCTTTGCTTTCTGCTTTCAGTTTCTTTAAAATGAAGCCAAACATCAAATTAACTTGCAAAACAGTCTGAAGAATTTTCTAGATTTTTATGACTTTTAACCTAGTTTTTTACATTGTCTTACCTCTACGTATTTTGACAATGATTTTTAAGAAACTTACCTTTATCATATTTTCAAGGAAAATGTTGTTTCTTTTTTTTAAGATTTTACTTTTAAGTAATCTTTCCACCCAATGTGGGGCTTGACTTTATAACCCCGGGATCAAGAGTTGCATGTTCTACCAACTAAGCGAACCAGGTGCCCCACAAAATGTTTCTTAGGCAAAAAACAACCACTCCTTTTCTATTCGCTTTTATGAGTTTAATCATTGAATTTAGTAATTATGGTTTCAAGTACAACTGGGAGAAATGGATTTGGGAACAAACATGAGGAAGTCTTAGTGAGCGCGTTACTCAAGCACAGGCTGGCACGGGCACCGAGGTGCTCTGTGAACTGTGACTGTTCAGCATGCTGTGGGCATCAAGCGGCCTGATTTACAGAGACAAAGAATGCAACCTACCCCCCTCCCTGGAACACTGGGCAAGACAACACTCACTCACTCAATCTGTATCAAGTTGATGGATGTGGACAGAATACAAACAGATGCAGCGTCTATAAACTGCCACAGGCCCAAGTAATAATTACAAGAACAATCTAGCACATGTCAGGGCCCAGGTATTATTCTAACTACTTGGCATCTATTAACCCATTTACTCTTCTCAGAAAACTTAGGAGGCAGACACAGTGATCATCCCCATTTCAGGTGATATGCCGAAGGTCACACAGCTGAGAGGCAGCAAAGTGCTGATTTGAATCCAGGCAATGTGCCTGCAGGGAGCACACATTTAACCACTAAGACATGCTGGCCAGTGTCACGCAGCTGCGGGATCTAAGTGACTACTGTGCCCTGAGCGTCTGTTCAAGCAGCCCTTCCGTTCTCATCACCTGTTAAGGGTGGAAACCATCCCTTCGGGAGGGAGCAGATGTAGAGACACAAAGTCCTGAACCCAGACCGGGTTTGGACTCCTTCCACAGCATGTGCTCAGCTGCTGGCGTCCACCCTCTCCTGGATGATCACAACATCAGGTGTGTGGTGCCAACCATCAGCCTTGAAAGCTCAGCATGCATTCACAAGCACCCAAGCTGAGGTGGCAGAAGGGATGGCATTGGGAAGAGACTCCCCCCCCATATAGACTGCAGCCCAATCCAGCAAGCAAGAGTCGGGGAAGGAATGTCAGGGACAGCCAAGTGGCACTAAGAGGCTCAGTCCCAGGGAGCACACGGAGGTGGCTGAGCAGGGCGCATGGCTCGAGGGTGCTAAGGTGCAATGGGAGGAGTTGTGCATTCCCAGGATGCAGGCCTCTGCCCTATTCCATCTAGTTGGCTATGGGTGTGTGGAGCATTTAGTAAACAACAGTCTTCCTGGGCTCCCACACAGCCCTAAGAGGGATAGGGCAGGCAAGGATACTGGAGCCCTAAACCGGGAGACGTCCCCAGGGATCCCTGAGCTAATCAGGGGCAGTGCTTGATCTTGAACTCAGGTGCTAAGTTCACAGCCAGGGCTCACCAGATGTTATCACACAAAGTGGCATCTGTGCAGCACTAACAGCAGATGTAGGTTCCCCTTTCCTGTGAGAGCGCAGCTGGCAAGGGCCCTCAGTCTCCTTTGCCCTAAGGCCTCAGCGGGCCTGTGTGCTTCCTCCCTCAGCCCCAGCACTACTTTGCCCTCTGTGGAACCAGCTGACCAGAAAAGCGACAGTTCAACAGACCTGGAGGACAAGGAGGCACACCTGAAGGGGTAAGACATCACGGAACAGTGCTGAGCTTCTGAGGTGGAGAGGCAGTTCAGGTATGCACTGGCCTCTGGCTTAGAAGGTAAGACTAGCAAGGCCTCTGCGCTGGTCCGAAGCATATGGCAAGAAGTGAAGCCGCAGCTAGAACCCTCTGGCCTCTGGCTCTAAGGCCAGAAAGTCTTCCACTACACCTTGCTACCTCTGCCAGGAATTCTTCCATAATCAGGAAGTCACCCAGTCTTTTTTTTTTTAGTGTTTGTTTATTTTGGAGAGGGAGAGACAGGGCAGGCAGGGAAGGTGCAGAGAGAGGAGTGAGAGAATCAGAAGCAGGGTCTGCACTGTTAGCACAGAGCTTGGATGTGCTTGAACCCATGAACTGTGAGATCGTGACCTGAACCAAAATCAAAAGTCGGATGCTTAACCGACTGAGCAACACAGGTGCCCCAGGAAGTCACCCACTCTTTCAGCCAGCAATCATTCGAATGGCACCTGCCCTGTGTTGGAGGCTGGAGCACACAGACATGGCTGATGGGAGGTAAGGCCCGGCCCAGGAACAGTAAATTATGCTGACGCAGCAGAATGGGGGACCCAGGACAAATTTGTGGGGGAGGTGGCTTTTGAGCCAAGTCTTGAAAGGTGAATTAAGGGCCCTCAAGCAAAGAGAACAGGATATGCGAAAGGCTCCAAATAACCTGGTATTTCCTGGACACTGTATGCAGTTGAGTGTGGCTAGTACTGAGTGTCCTTGTGGAGGAGTGGTGGAATAGAAAGGCTGTTGAGGTACAAAAGGGCAGATTCTGTAATACCAGATATTGTTAATGACCACAGTAGGTACTTAACTTTGGGTGACCTACTGTGTGCACCACGCTCTGGTTACTGTTCTCATACAGTGCTCCCCACAATCCTGTGAGGTTTGCACCCAATAGGAATGAAGAACAAAGGTGTGGAACCTAGGTCTCTGTGTCTCCTGGGAAGAACAGTGCTCTGAAAGAAATAGGCAAGATAGAGTGGTGGCAGTGAGTATGGCTAATACATGGGGCAACTCAGGCAAGCTCCTGTAAGAAGGAACCAATTCTAGAAAAGAGAAAAGAGCTGCAGACCTAAAAACCCTGAAGTGGGAACACACTGGCATGTTCCAAAGCATAGAGTGGCTAGAGCCTAACCAGTGACAGGGACCATAGATGGAGCAGGTAAGCTATGAGGCATGAGGTCCTATTATGTGACTTTTTCGTTTCAGATTGCACTGACAGTTAACAGAGTGAAAGCAATAACAATAACTTATAGTGTGCTCTGCTGGATGCTTTACGGTCTTTCCAGCAACTCTGTGAAATGAGTAAGATGGGGAAGCTGGGGTACAAAAAGGTGACTTGCTCAAGGGCTTACAAGTGATAAAGCTGAGTCTCAATGAAGAGCCTCTAAAAACAAACAAACAAAAACCAAAAGAACTTCATGAAAAACTTTAAAAAGCTCCTTTATGAAGTCTGTTGTTTGGAGCCTATTCTCAAGATCCAGAACCGGTAACTCTCAGCTCGTTAATGTATAAAGCACTCTGTCTGTATGGTATCATCTAATATTCTCTGAACGTGGGGCAGGGTCTAGCTTCGTCTTATCCAATAGGACAGTGGAGAAAACTCTGGCTGCAGAATCAACAGGAAAATAATTTAAAAAACAAAAAGCTTTCTTAGCCCTATGCAGAGACTTAGATTTAATTGTTTTGGTTGGCTTACACCATCAATGTTTTTTTTTTTTAACTCCTCGTTTATTTTCACGTGAGTCTACGTTGAGAATCATTGTTTTAGGGTAGTAATTCTGAACCACGGGCAGCTTCCCCACCTCCTGAACCCCTAGAGATCACTTGGTAATAGCTGGAGACACCACTGTCACAACGGGGAGGAGGGTGCTACTGGCAAATAAATACTCAACGCCCTACAATATACAGACCAGAATCCACCATAGAGTGATCCAGTCTAAAATGTCCGTAATGACGAAGTTGACAAACGTTGTTCTGGAGCCTTCACGATGTGGAAAACTAGGTGGTGATCCCAGCACTCCTCCAGGAGTCTGAACAGCAGGAACACAAGTTCGGCTTCGCGCGTGCGCGCCTGATTGGCGCGTGCCTGTGCGCCTGCGCCTAGTGGAGCGCGACACCGTTTTCTCTGCGTCTGCGCATTGGGCCGAGCGCGCTAAGGCTGGTGTGCGCCTGCGCGCACCGCCATTTCCTGCAGCTGGGAGCTTGGGTCGCGGTGCCCCTCGGGAAATGTGACCGTCCACAGAGCGAAATGGCTGCCCTGGGCGAGATCGGCCTCGGTGTAGCTTTTCCTGATGCCGTGCTAGTTCCTGCCGCTAGATGGTGCGCGAGGATCACAAATGGGCTGAGTCGACCTTCTGCACCCCTCCCCCCGCTCGCGCCGCCCTTGCCCCGCTGGTCCCGTGGTGCCACCAACCTTTGGCTTGAAGCAGCCCCTCTGACCACCTGTGGACCATCGCCACAGTCCAGGCGGAGGCGGGAGAAAGGGAGCGAGCTGGATGTTCGTAAAGAGCTGAAAGAGGGGTTCCTGTGGTCCCCACCCGTTTGCTAGGGTGCCCTGGCCTCTTGGTAGTCTCTGACCACTGGCCACTGATCTTCAGAGCTTCCCGGGAGCAGGGGCTGTGGACATATGGAGAGGGCAGCGGATCCCCCACCCATGAGGGGCTTCCTCAGCAGATCTGCCTGGGCAGGGCTCTGGGGCTCTGTGGAGAGGCAGCTTAATTACCAAGAATGGGTGAGGAAGGGTGATGGGAGTGGGCAAGGCGATCCTGCAGAATAATGAAACTGTCCCAAAGTTGAAGAAGTCTTCCCTAGTCTAACTGGGTCTTGCTCCATCACATGTACAGGAAGAGTTGGTATAGTATGGTAATCGAGAGCATGTATTCCTGTGCATGGGCTTACATTTAAGCCCTGTCACTTACTTGCTATATGATCTTGGGTATCGTTTTCATCTCTTCTAAACAAATCCAAGCTCGTTTTGCTCACTGCAGGACAAACAAGTAAGTGGAAACACAAGACATTGGGGTAAGGAAAGAGATTTCTTCCAGAAAGCCGGTAAACCAAGGAGATGGTGTACTGATGTCCTAAGGAACTATCTCCCCTTGGCCTGAAATTCGAGCTTTATAAAAGAAGCAAAAGAAAGTTAGCAAAAGGCAAAAGCAGGAGGCGGTGGAGTTAAAAGGTGACTGACATCGGCAGACATCACAGCAGGTTGTGTAACTAACTTCTCTGTCTTTGGTCAGTTTATCTTTTTTTACAGGAATCTGGTCATGTTGTTCCCGTAAACCTTAAACATAGCATAGTCATTTCTGTGCATACTTCCTTATCTCCTTGGGTGAGGAGTGGCTTTTGCAAATCTTCGCTGTAGCATGCCTACGTGCAGGGCTAAGCAGAAGTTTCTAAGCTATAGGTCACAGTAACAAGGGAAATAGAAGCAATATAGAGTCAGATATGCTGTTTCTTTCTCCTACACTCTGTGTTTGTATTTCCTTGCATGTAGAATAGTAGTAATAATAGTTCATATCACATAGGGCTGTTCTGACGGTCAAGTGAGTTTGTGTAAAGCATGTAGAACATTCTCTGGCACAAAGTACTATGTCAAATTCTCCTTTTCTAAAAGACTTCAAGCTAAATAAAGCAGCCCCAGAGGAGTACCTCTGCTTCCTTTTACCAGCTTTACTGGCCTGATTTCATTTAATGAGACACAGAGGAGTTCATCTCCTCCCCAACGAACTTTTGTTGTCAGATTTTACATGTAAAACATACGCTGTTTTCCTCTTTGTCAGGCTGCAAGCCTTGGCTTTTCAGGTTGATGTTCTTTCTCGGTGATGAGTAGGTGAACCTAAGCACATGTGTTCCCTGTGAAGAACCCTGGCCAAGCAGCAGAGTGTTTTGGGGGGTCGGGTCAGAGTAGATGGGGTCGCTGTCCTCCGGGTGGAGACTGTGGTTGTGTCACGAGTTGGCAGTAGCTGTGTTCGGCTCTTGGATCTTTCATCTCGCTCCAGGCAGACGTACTACCTGGCCTGCCTCTCAGCACTTGACTTCCAGGCAGTTCATCAGACGCATGGGAGACCTCTGGGATATTACGCTGCCTGTGACTGTTTTGCTAAGATTTACTTTTTATAGGTCACATGGATTATACTTCCTATCATTGCAGCGGCTTTGCTCTGGGGCCTACGGCAAAGCCTCATTTGCCACTTGCCCCTGTGTTGCAGTAGACTTCCAAATTATTCTTTGCAGAGAGCATTGACTTGATTCACAAACTTGATGAGGAGGATCTGTTACTGTAATTCTATAAAAGATAGGAGATCAGACAGGACTCTGATTAAGTCACGGCAAAGCTAGCTGGAAGCTTACGGACGCAGGAAACGAGCTCTCTGGCCTCCTCCATTTGTCTTTGGCCCAAGCGTGTATGTCACAGGTAGGGGCGTGGGGCTGTGTCAGGATGTCTTGTTGGCTAAGGGACTGGCATTACGTGAGCAGACCACCCTTGGTATCTGGCTGGGCTGCAACAGACCGTCAGGGTAAAAGCAGCACAGAGAGGCACAGCAGCTACCTGCGTGCAGATCTCCCTGGGCAGCTGGAAGTGGTAATAAGTTTCTTGTCTGTGCTACGGTATTTTTGTTCCTGTCACCTGTGGCTGAAGGGTTGCACTGCTTTCACGGCACACCCTCCACAAAGTATGGCCACAGGAGGTGACGTCACCACACGGTGGGGAAAGAAGGACTGGTCCCACAGACTCATTCCATAAAGGTGCTCACTCTTCCTCAGCACCTTGGCTGGTTCTGAAGAAAAGAACGTGGCTGCTAAGATGGGAGAAACCTGGCAGGAGAGGCCCACAGTCGTGAGAGGTGGCCCTGCGCACCCAGCTGCCCCCGCCCAGCAGCCTGCAGCCCCCGGGACCGCAGAGCAGCCGAGCAGCCCGCGAAGACCAGAGCAGCCTGTGGAACTGGACAGCCAGGCCAGCGGGTAAGGGTTACACTGTGCTGGGCCCCTGCCTGCCTGAGCTGCCGTTTTGTCACGGGCCACGACCCAGGCGGACCCACTTTCACCCCATGTTCGTGCCAGTGCCTGGCCCATCACACGCCACGGTGCTCCAGCTCCTGCTCCTCGAGTGGGATTGGGATGGCGAGTCCCTGGCTGCAGAGCAGTGTCCAGGGGCCTCCTGTAGCACAAGTGGTGGGACAGGGCTGTGACGGGCGCTGGTGTGTGTACGCAGAGGTGAGAAGCCTTGGCTGACTTCTGACGTGTGGAGCAGGAAGAAGGTCTCCCAAGATGGGGGCCATAAGTAGGAAGAGGGCTACCTGTGTGTATAACACGGCACTGTCGGGGGCGGGGGGGGCAGATAACTAACATGCTTCAATCTCATCCACCCCGCCGCCCCCGCTGAGTCTTCACTGAACTGCGGTCCTGCGCACTCAGTAGCCTACTGGACATTGTTGTCCAGATTCCCTGTCGGCACTTTACTTTCAGCATAACTCAAATGACTTACCATATCTCTGCACGGCACGTCTGCCCAACTTTCTTGCTGTCTCTCAGCTCATTCTTTCCCCAGTTTGTGACCATCACCATCCACTCAGTTGACCAATTCTGAAATCTAGGAGAAGCCTTGGCTACTGCTTTCCTTCAACATTACCTTTTATAAGGCAATATGACTTGTAGCCCTGACATCTGTCCCTTCATTGAGCTGACAGTTTCCTAACTAGTTTCCTGCACCATCTTACTTCATAACGCCACATGGCAGCTGGAGGGAATATTCCTACGAGTCATGTCTAATCCGTTCATGATTAATACAGCATTAATGTTACTAATACCAGTTTTGTTGTTGTCCAATGGATATGGAGTTTCCCTGGGCTCTTATTTAGACTACTGGCCTCCCTTCCTCCTCGTCTTCTCTTGGGCAGGAATGACTGGTTGTTACATTGTGAACAGGAACTGCAGGGATCCAACTTGGCCACGAATTCTCCTTGTCTGAATTCTTTCCTTTTGTCTACAAGCCCCTGGGGCCAGTTGTCCAGCCAGCATTTTGGCTGGGTGAGTAAGGCCCTGTGGTTCTAGGACGTGAGGGGAGCCCTCCTTTTTGGCTCTATGTGTAAAGCCATTGGCTTCATCAGTGGACCTTTATCTCCACTTTCTGTATTTTTTCTCTAAAAAGAGGTATGAATTATTGGCCCCATAAAACTGAGTCTATACAATGAAAAAAGGTAAAAACAAGAACTACAAAGGCAGATTGAGTCAGAATTCTGGCAAATCATATTGAAAAGTCTTGTAGCAGAAGAGGACCTGAAAAAGGGTACTGAAAAGGAAACTTGTGGATAAATGGAAGAACCTGGAAAGACTACCATCATGGAAACTAAGCCAGGCTGAGCTAACTTTCAAGTATGCTGTGGACCTTTAAATAAGACCACAAGATTTGGTAGAATGGAATTTATGGCAGCCTTAAATGGAGGCCAGGTCAGGGAGGCAGAACGGTTATGGTCGACTAATGGTAGATTGAGGAAAAAGGGGGAGGTGAGGTGGTGCAGTTGATGGAGGTATACAACTCTTTCTAAAATGTTGGCCAGGACGTGATGGAGGATTGATGGGTGATTAGATAAATGCAGCTTACAGGGTGATAGGGAGGAAGGAAATACACTGTTGGTAAAGACAGTTTGATATTTGAATAAAAGTAAGCAAACCCAAAGATGAATGGCCACTGAATTTATGGTGCGGGCTTAGGATGGTAGGTTCTAGAGTCTTGGGAAGGAAGGAGAGGGCTTTGTTTCTGAGACAGGAGGGAAAGATGAGTACAAATGTGGGTTGGAGGGCAGGGCAAGGAATATTCAGAGTAATGTGGGCTCCTTGATTTTTTCTGTGAGTTAATGAGCCACACATTGTAAAATTAAACAAAATTTTACTTAGTGACTAGCCCATGCCAAGCCATGTACTAAGCACTAGGGATACTGACCTCAAGGATGTATGGATAGGGTATAATGGTAGCATAGTAGGAGGCTGTGATTTGACTGGCCGCATGGAATCAGAGAAGGCTTCACAGAGGTGACAGTTGATGTTCCTCTTGAAGAACTTTGTAAGGAGGTGAAGGGGGGTCCAGAAGTAAGGGCAATCTTTTATGCTGAAGGGTACATGGCAGTGTTGCATGCTTGCCGAGCACCCTGTGGTTTGATACAGCTGGAGTTTATGATGAGAAGGCACTGGAAAAGTTGACGTTGGGCAGATGGTGTACAGACAAGACTTAACCTACAAGGCCTGAGACTGCTCTCTTTCGAAAGGGATGCTTGCCAGATGTGCCCTTGGCTGGCCTCCGGCACTTGTAGAGGTAAACAGTTTTCTGCACTGATGGGAACTTTTCCCTAGATGATAAGTGATAAGGCCGACTACCGGGATCACTTGTACAATGAGTTTTATGCTATCTGCTTGCCACCTGGGAGTTGGGAATTTTGGTTAATGCCAGGCAGAAAGTGCCTATGTGACCAGTCTCCAATAATAATCTTGGGGTTGTGAATAAAAAAACGCACCTTTTTCTTTCACTGATTTTGCATGATATCCTTTTATGGTCACAAATATTAGCCTTGATGATGACTATATGCTAAGTCTTGGGAGTCCTCCTAGTGAGTCATTGACCCTGAGGGGTTGTCATAAGGTCACCCACACACCATATCAATCTAAAATAGGATGAAAGCCACATGATCACAGACACAGATGGGAATAATCAGATATTTATGCCTTAACAAGGACTTGGACTTTCTCTAGAGGAAAAAGAAGAGTTAGGAATGTTTTCTTTTAATTGTTATAAAATTCACATAATATAAAATAATAATTAATTAAAAGTGTGCAGTTCAGTGGTATTAAGTACATTCTCCAGAATTCTTTCTGTCTTGCACTGAAACTCTTTTTCCATGGAACAACTTCTCCCCAGCCTCTGGCACCCATCGTTCTACTTTCTGTTTCTATACATTTGATGAGTTTAGGTTTCTCATAGAGGTGGAATCATGCACTATTTGTCCTTTTGTAACTAGCGTCTTTCATTTAGCATGTCTTCAAGTTTCATCCATGTTGTAGCATTTGTCAGAATTTCCTTCCATTTTAAAGCTGAATAATATTCCAGTGTTTTTCCCTTTCTTTGTGTCTTCAATTTCCTTCATAATTTTGCTATAGTTTTCAACATGCAGATCGTTTACATATTTGGTTAGGTTTATTCCTAGGTATTTTATGGTTTTTGATGCATTTGTGAATGGGATCACTTTCTTGATTTCTTTTTCTGTTGCTTCCTTATTGGTGTAGAAAATGCAACCAATTTCTGTACATTTCTTTTGTACCCTGCTACTCTGCTGAATTCATGGATCAGTTCTAGCAGACTTTCGGTGGAGTTGGTTAGGTTTTCCATGTAGAGTATCATGTCATCTGCGAAAAGCGAATGTTTAACTTCATCTTTGCCAATTCTGATGCCTTTTATTTCCTTTTGTTGTCTGACTGCTGATGCTAGGACTTCCAGCACTATGTTAAACAGCAGTGGTGAGAGTGGACACCCCTGTCGTGTTCCTGATCTCAGGGAGAATGCTCTCAGTTTTTCCCCATTGAGGATAACATTGCCTGTGGGCTTTTCATAAACTGCTTTTATAATGTTTAGGTAAGTTCCTTCTATTCTGACTTTCTTGAGGGTTTTTATTAAGAAAGGGTGCTGTATTTTGTCAAATGCTTTTTCTGCATCTATCGACAGGATCATATGGTTTTTTTTCCCTTCTTTTGTTAGTGTGATGGATCACAATGATGGATTTGTGAATATTGAACCAGCCCTGTATCCCAGGAATGAATCCCACTTGATCATGATGGATAATTCTTTTTATATGCTGTTCAATTCGATTTGCTAATACCTTGTTGAGAATTTTTGCATCTGTAGTCATCAAGGATATTGGCCTGTAGTTCTCTTTTTTTTGCTGGGTTTCTGTCTGGTTTGGGAATCAAAGTGATCCTGGCTTCATAGAATGAGTCTGGAGGTTTTTCTTCTATTTCTGTTTTTTGGACTAGCTTGAGAGGAATGAGTATTACTCCTCCGCTTTAAATGTCTGGTAGAATTCTCCAGGGAAGCCATCTGGTCCAGGGCTCTTATTTGTCGGGAGATTTTTGATAACTGATTCAATTTCTTCACTAGTTATGGGTCTGTTCAGATTTTCTATCTCTTTCTGTTTGAGTTTTGGTAGTGTATGTTTAGGAATTTGTCCATTTCTTCTAGGTTTTCCAGTTTTTTTTGCATATAATTTTTTATAGTATTCCCTGATAATTGCTTGTATTTCTGATAGATTGGTTGTAATAGATCCATTTTCATTCGTGATTTTGTCTGTTTCAGTGTTCTCTCTTTTCTTTTTGAGAAGCCTGGCTAGAGGTTTATCAATTTTGTTTATTTTTTCAAAACACCAACTCTTGGTTTCATTGATCTGTTTAACTATTTTTTGGGATTCTATATTGTTTATTTCTGCCCTGGTCTTTATTATTTCTCATCTTTTGCTGAGTTTGGGGTGTTTTTGCTGCTCTGCTTCTAGTTCCTTTAGATGCGCTATCAGGTTTTATATTTGGGGTTTTTCTAGTTTCTTGAGATAGGCCTGAATTGCAATGTATTTTCCTCTTAGGACTGCCTTTGCTGCATCCCAAAGAGTGCATTGTTGTGTTTTCATTTTCATTTGTTTCCATATATTTTTAAATTTCTTCTCTAATTGCCTGATTGCCTCATTCATTCTTTACTAGGGTGTCCTTTAACCTCCATGATTTGGAGATTTTCCAGACTTTTTCCTATGATTAATTTCAAGTTAAATAGCATTGTGATATGAAATCGTGCATGGTATGATCTCAATTCTTTTATATTTATTGAGGGCTGCTTTATGACCCAGTATGTGATCTGTCTTGGAGAATGTACCATGTGCACTCGAGAAGAAAGTGAATTCCATAGCTTCGGGATTTAGAATTCTAAATATATCTGTCAAGTCCATCTGGTCCAATGTGCCGTTCAGGTCCATTGTTTCTTCAGTGATTTTCTGTGTAGTTGATGTATCCATTGCTATAAGTGGAGTATTAAAGTACCCTGCAATTAGCACATTCTTATCAATAAGATTGCTTATGTTTGTGGTTAATTGTTTTATGTATTTGGGTGCTTCCAAATTCAGTGCATAGATATTTATAATTGTTAGCTCATCCTGATGGAGAGACCCTGTAATTATTATATAATGTCCTTTTTCATCTCTTCTTACTGCTTTTACTTTATTGTCTGATATAAGTATGGCTACTCCGGCTTTCTTTTGACTTCCAGTAGCATGATAGATATTTCTCCATCCCCTCACTTTCAATCTGAAGGTGTCCTCAGGTCTAAAATCAGTCTCTTATAGACAGCAAATAGATGGGTCTTGTTTTTTTTTTATCCATTCTGATACCCTATGTCTTTTGATGGGAGCATTTAGTCCATTTACATTCAGTGTTATTATTGAAAAATACGGATTTAGAGTCATTGTGTTCTCTGTGGGATTCAGGCTTGTAGTGGTGTCTCTGGTACCTTGTGTTCCTTGCAACATTTCCCTCATTGAGTCCCTCTTAGGATTTCTTGTAGGGATGGTTTATTCCTGATGAATTCCTTCAATTTTTGTTCATTTGGGAAAACCTTTATCTCTCCTTCTATTCTGAATGACAGGTTTGCTGGATAAAGGATTCTTGGCTGCATATTTTTCCTGTTCATCACATTGAAAATTTCCTGCCATTCCTTCCTAGCCTGCCAAGTTTTAGTAGATAGGTCTACTGTGACCCTGATGTGTCTACCTTTGTATCTTAATGCCTGTTTATCCCTAGCTGCTTTTATAATCCTCTCTTTATCTTTATATTTTGCCAGTTTCACTATGATGTGTCATGCAGAAGATCGATTCAAGTCACGTCTAGGGGGAGTTCTCTGTGCCTCTTGGATTTCAATGTCTGTTTCCTTCCCCAGATTTGGGGAGTTCTCAGCTATAATTTGTTCAAGTATCCCTTCAGCCCCTTTCTCTCTCTTCTTCTTATGGAATTTCTATGATACAGGTATTGTTCCATTTGATTGCATCACTCAGTTCTGGAATTCTCCTTTCGTGCTCCTGGATATATTTATCTCTCTTTTTCTTGGCTTTCTCTTTTTTTTTTTTTTTGTCATTTTGGCTAGCTTTCTGTCTCTTGTAAGTTTTAATCACTTGTTATGTGCTCTGTACCTGTGAGTACTGCTATATTAAAGAGGCTCATACACTGTCCAGGGCCTCACCATTCAGGAAGTGTTCTTTTAAGGGTGTCACTTGGTCTCTCTTGATGTGACTTTGGTATTTTATTTCCTTACTCGTAGTGATGTTTTGGACTGTCCACCATGTGTACTTTGGTTTGTTCCTTGAAGTAGCCCGAAAGTAAAACAGACAAACAGGGAACAAAAACATGCAAACACACAAACAAATTATACAAGCAAACCAATAATAATAATAATAATAATAATAATAATAATAATAATAGACAAAAGACAGGGTAAAAGCATAAAGCCAGAAATCCCAGCTACAAATAAAGAGCAGGGTGGAGGCAGTGCTGATGGAAGAGCATATACAAAGAGAGAAGTGACAGGGGTGGGGAGAAAGAGAAGTTGAACACTGACCAGGCAGAGAGACTAAGAGGCCTAATTCAGAGAGAGAAAACGGGGAATATGGCAGGAGGTGAGAAGAAAACAAATGAAGATAATGTTACCCAGAGAAACTGTATAGTCTGATTATTTCAGAGAGAGAGAACAGAAGGTAACAGTGGAGGTGTAGAACATGCATCAGGAGGATGAATTCAATATGTCTGTTTAAGCAAACCTGTAATGAGAGTAACCAGCCCAGAGGAGGGGAGAGATAAGAATGAGAAAAGGGAAAAACTTTTCTTTTAAATACCGTTCACTTTAAAAATCAAAAAGGCAGTTATTTTACCAACAAAATGGGTTTATTCAGGAATCGCAGAGAATTGCAATTCAGGACGCACAAGCTACAGCAAAATCAAGTCTGAGAACAAAGAAGCGGAACACCCTATTATTGAAAAAGGAGAAACATTAGGAGGGCTTGTTATAAACAAAAAGTCTACGAGAGTAAACTGGGAGTTTGAAGTGTAGTGGCTTCTCCTTAGCTGAGTTGTTATGGCCTCTCGTGAGCTGGGCTGTCGCTGGGCAAGGAGAAAATCCTTATCCTGCAGGAATAGTCAACTATCGGCTTCTTCCTGCTAATTTTGCAAAGGACAGCAAGGAGCAGTAGGCAGGAGAGCTCCCGCTTCTGGCCTCATAACCCCATTTTAGTGAGGTTTTCCTTGATTCATTTTCATAATAGATTACTGACGGAAAAAGAACTATCTTAATCTTTTTTTAAGAGCAGACCAGTGAGCCAAGAAAATCTTATTATTTTAACAGAGAGAAAGTCAAATTTTATTCTTGTATCAGTACAATACTTGATACTAGAGCTCTTTTTGAAAATACTATAAATAATCTCACTGAATTCATTTCTTTTCTATAAACATTTTATAATCTTAAAAATATCTACTTATATTTCTTCTTACAACATTTTTGGAACCACTATTTTAATTTAGGACACAACTCTTCTGTTTCCTTAACAGAAGCATATTTGCATACGTTGCATACCAAGTTGATGTCCTTGTAGTAGTCTCATTTAGACATGTTGATTAGAACTTTTAACTGTTTGTAACTTTGATTTTACAGACAAAACTAGGATGTAGATCATTTTGAACTGTCATATGCCAGCATTTTGCAGTACACTAGTAAAGTTTATGAATATATATCTCATAAGACTTTATAGTTACATACTTTTTTATAATATAATTTTTCAGTGTGCACAAATGTACACCTTTATTGACAAATCTCTATATGCCCTCTCTGTACTATAAAAAATAAGCAAAAAGTATATAGACTTAGTAACTAAGATTTGAGTATTTTATCTTACTTAGAAATGATTTAGATATTTAATAAATATCTATTAATTTTATTTAGCATGAATCTAAGGTTTTAAATTTCCAACAAAGGATCTTGGAAACTGTCTTTAAGCTGACATATTATAAAACATAATTACTGCTGAAATAGAGTTTGTCAGAATAATGGCTCAGTTTCATTAAAAGCAAGTTCATATTTTTATAATCTATAAATAAATTATATGTAGTATAAAGTATTTTATAATATAATACTATATTACATCTAGTAAATGTAATACTAGCTTACTTGGCTAGTTAAACCCATTTAGTTTAGAAAGATTATACTCAAGTATAATAAAAATATGTGTAGAACCTCCCGGGTGTCTTAGTCAGGTAAGCATCTGACTCCAGCTCAGGTCATGATCTCGCAGTTCATGGGTTTGAACGTGGCATCCGGCTCTGTGCTGACAGTTCAGAGGCTGGAGCCTGCTTCCGATTCTGTGTCTCCCTCCCTCCCTCCCTCCCTCTCTCTCCCTCTCTCTCTCTCCTTCCCTCTCTGCCCCATCCCCCACTAGTGCACACTCTCTCTCTCAAAAACTAAACATCAAAAAAATTAAAATATGTGCTTGTCTTATATGTAAGGTTGATAACTCACAAGAAAGCTGTTTTCATTAAACTAGGAATATTAAACTAATCTTTTTGCCAAAGATTTATTTAGCTAAATATTTGAACTAGAATTTTAAAAACATTTGTGTTA
Source organism: Suricata suricatta (assembly GCF_006229205.1). Taxonomy (NCBI): domain Eukaryota; kingdom Metazoa; phylum Chordata; class Mammalia; order Carnivora; family Herpestidae; genus Suricata; species Suricata suricatta. The sequence continues at coordinate 109,384,820 of NC_043717.1, forward strand.
GGTTTTTTCTTTTTTAAGTTTTTATTTAAAACCTAGTGAGCTAACATATATAGTCAAATTGTTCTCAAGCGTAGAATTTAGTGATTCATCACTTACGTATAATATAACACACAGTGGTCATCATAGATTCCCTCCTTGACGCCCATCACGCTTTCAGCCCATCACCCACCCACAGTGCACTGTCAGCCCACAGTTTGTTCTCTGTAGTTAAGAATCTTTTATAGTTTTTTCCTCTCTCTCTGTTTTCTATTTTCACCTATCTTCATCTCTTCTGTTTCTTTAATTCCACATATGAGAGAAATCATATGAAATTTGTCTTTCTCTGACAGACTTTTTTTGCTTAGCATAATACAGTCTACTTTCATCAACATTGTTGCTAATGGCAAGCTCTCATTCTTTTCAGTGGTTGAGTAATATAAATGCACACACACACGTGCACACACACACACACACACACACACACACACCATTTTCTTTATCCATTCGTCAGTCAGTGCATATATGGCTTCTTCCCATAGTTTGGCTATAGTTGATAATGCTGCTATAGACATCAGGGTTCATGTGCCCCTTTGAATCAATATTTTTATGTCCTTCGGATAAATACCAAGTAATGAAATGGCTGGATGGTAGAATAGTTCTATCTTTAACTTTTTGAGGGAATGCCATACAGTTTGCATTCCCAGCAACTTTCTCCACATGCACACCAATATCTGTTGTTTCCAGTATAGTTAATTTTAGCCATTTGTGTTAGTTTTTATAAAAATACTGTTTTTTTACATTTGAAGTATTAGAAATTGTTTCCTTAACTTATGAATGTGATAGAAATATTTGATTTGTATAAATGCTTATTTATCTCTTAAGTTATTTGGAATAAAGGATAAGGAATTTTATAAATTAATATGGTATAGTGTCCAGAGGTAAGAAAATATTATACATATATAACATATATATGCATAGACATACAGACAAACACAAGCAGAGATCTTATGACTTTAATTCTACATTTTCAACCATGAGTCAGGTATATCCACAAACACAAAATTCACTGGTTTTATAAGAGTTAGCTCTTGTCTTTGCCCCACTTTATTTTTTTATGAGAATTGTGTTTCTGGCAGATGGGTAAATTGAGGTTACTTGCTCCACATGAAGGCTAATCTTGCTATTGTTTGTAGAAGACACTTTTAAGAATGTTTGTACCTTGACAGTAATCTTATGGAGACTGTAGACTGAGGAGCGAGGGACCAAGAGAAACAGCCCTTAGGATGTCTCAAAGGCTCATGTACCTGGATAAAATATCTAGAGGATTTCAAATTAAGTTTTTCAGCTTCAGATGATTGCTTTTGGGGTCCCTGAGATCCTGGAGAACCCTCAGCTGGGGCAGGGCCCTAAAAAGGACCACATGTTGCTATGAGACACAGAAAATTTGGAATATTGAGAAGCAATAGTAGCTTCAGTGGAAAGTTGAGAAGGAAATGTGAGTCAAGAAGTCACAAGAGTAAGTGTAAACAGCTCTTTCATAATGTGTGGCTGTTTCGGGGAGGAACTGAGGTTGGGAAGGACCTTTTTGTTTGTTTTCAATGGAATGTGTAGATGATGAGCTCTTGCTTCTGTTTCCACTCCGCTTTCATCTCCAGACATGGTGATGGAAAATGTAGAGCTGGCTCTATAGTTTGACTGAGCCCCTGGGAGGGAGGTTAAAGTTCCATGCTGACTTTCATTCATGAGCTGCAAAGGACCCCAGCCCAGATTGTTCATCTATAAAAAGAGGATGAACACATTATTGCCTTGTAATAACAGCCATGACTACTTAGCAGCAAAGAAGACACATTACTCGTAGCTGTGAAAATAAGGCTGCCACAATAATACCTATGCCCCTGCATGTGCGTTTGCCGGGCTCCTATGCATCTCAAGGTGTGTGCCCCTGAGCGCCACCATTTCCTGCAGCCAAGCGCTCTGACTGCGGTGACTGCTGGGAAATGTGACCATCTATAAGGAAAATGGATGTATTGGGCAAGATGGGCCTTGGCAGGCCTTATGCTGCCGTCTTGCCTGCACCGGCCACCAGATGGCGATCGAGCATCACAAATGGGTCGAGGCACATCTTTCTGGTCTGGCAGGGAGTGACCCATTTTGGGATCCTTAGCCCATTTGAAAATCTATCCAGCGCGATGACCCTGTTTCCCTTTTGTCATACTCACTTAGCCCGCCAGGGGAGTCTAGGACAGATGCTCCTTCCCAGACAGCTGGGTACTTGCAGGACTGGCTGAGTTCATAAGTCCTCTGAGCACCACGGCCTGGGGAGGAGACCAGATGACTTGAGGCTTTTTAGGCAGGACAGATGGACTGGGTTAGGGTTAGGGTTAAGGTTAGGGTTGCGGAAAAAGAAAGATGCCAATGGGAGGAGGGGGACAGGAATGCCACTGTTTCCAACTAGAAGAAGACTGTCATTTATTTTTTTATTAATAGTTCATTACCAAGTTGGTTTCCATACAGCACCCAGTGCTCTTCCCCACAAGTGCCCTCCTCCATGACCACCACTCCCCTTCCCCTGCCCCCTCCCCCTTCAGCCCTCAGTTTGTGCTCAGCATTCAAAAGTCTCTCATGATTTGCCTCCCTCTCTCTTCCCAACTATTTCCCCCTTCCCCCTTCCCCCATGGTCCTCTGTTAAGCTTCTCCTGTTCCACATATGAGTGAACACATATGGTATCTGTCCTTTTCTGCCTGACTTGTTTCGCTTAGCATGACTCCCTTGAGGTCCATCCACTTTCCTACAAATGGCCAGATGTCATTCTTTCTCATTGCCCTGTAGTACTCCATTGTATAGGTTCCTCAAAAAACTATCCATGGAACTCCCCTATGACCCAGCAATAGCACTGCTGGGGATCTACCGAAGGGATACAAAAGTGCTGAGGCATAGGGGCACATGTACCCCAATGTTCATAGCGGCACTGTCAACAATGGCCAAATCATGGAAAGAGCCTAAATGCCCATCACCTGATGAGTGGATCAAGAAGATGTGGTGTATATATACCCAAAAGACTGTCTTTTAAAACTTCATTGAAGTCATCATGTGTTCATGATGACTGTCTTTGTTAGTAAGAAGGGAACAGTAGTGCTGCGGTCCTCCCAAAGGAGCGATCAACTCTCCCTGGGATTTCGACTGTCCTGGGCTCCTTTCTTCCCCATCCTCTGGGAGAAGAGCCCGTTATGGCCCCGAGAGGTGACGTCACCACACAGTGGGGAAAGAAGGACTGGTCCCACAGACTCATTCCATAAAGGTGCTCACTCTTCCTCAGCATCTTGGCTGGTTCTGAAGAAACGAATGTGGCTGCCAAGGTACGGGAGACCTGGCAGGAGAGGCCTACAGTCCTGAGAGGTGGCCCTGGGGACCCAACTGCACCCTCCCAGCAGCCTACAGCCCCCGGGACAGCAGAGCAGCCGAGCAGCCTCAGAAGACCAGAGCAGCCTGTGGAACTGGACAGCCAGGCCAGCGGGTAAGGGTTACACTGTGCTGGGCTACTGTTGCCACAGCCCCACCATCCAGAACAAACCCTAACATGTTAAGCAATCCTGTTACTCTCAGCAGGTGTAAGTGGCCAGGAAGCAGTGGAAAGGTGACCGGCAATGAGTGACTCAGGGGTAGGTCCTCATGGACTTCAATTTGGAGCCATAGCATTAAATCTTTTAGACCAAGCGTGGAACAGAGAAGGTGCACAGGGTGTCATGTTTTCTGGCAGCCATTTGGAGCACGAAGACCTAGGTTGGGAGAGGGATGTGGAATGCCTTTGCCATTCATTAATGGAGATGGAAAGTCTCCGAGGAAGGTGTCACCTGGTGTGAACAGGAGCTCCTGCCAGAGATAAAGGGTGTTGGATGAACTCTTCTGCTGTCAGCACTACAAGGGTGGCCTTGCATGGCAACATTTGGGTGCTCTCTTTGCTCTCTGGAGATTGACCCCCAAAGCAACCATGAGTTTGGAAGTAATCAAGAGCCATGGACCTAGAGACATTTTATAAGTACCTCCTATGGACCAGTTGTAGGTAGCACCCACACTGAATAAGAAGGCCAGGCCCCTGAGCACTCACTCAGGGACCGCATGGTGCACCAATGAATAAACACTGTAGCAACAATACCATAACGATGACAATTAGTATTTGTTGTATACCGGAAATACGCAGGCACTGGTCCTGTGGTTTATGTGTGCTCGCTTCATTCTCACACCGACCCTACAGGGGAGGCGCTATTCTTAACTCACATATCCAGAGCAGAGACTAAAGCAAAAGGAGGCCAGATAGCTTGCCCACAGTCATTTAACCAGGTAGTGGTCTAACAGGGATCAGAACCCAGGCTGTCAGAGCCCAGAGTCTGTGCTGCTGATCACTGTGCTGTTTGTGCCTCTCCGTTTGTGCTAAGCCCAGAAAAGAAGGAAACTTGGTCCTCTGATGGAGACAGGCTGGGACAAGGGATGTTGTAGCTCAGATGGTTGGGGAAAGCTTTTCTGCTGAGAAGGAGACAATGAAGTTGCGGCCTGAAGCACAAGGAGGAGCCAGACTGGAAAAGAACCTGGGCAGACACAACGCGGGCAGCATCTTCGCAGACCATGACGGGAGAGGGAGTTGAGAAGAGAATAAGTGAAGGGCTCGGTGGTTGGAGCATAAGAAGTGAGGGAAAGGAGGGGGAAGGAGACCATGTGGGCAGGGCCAGGGCTGGATCTTGTAGATTAGGAGGAGGAGGCTATGGGAGGGAAGTGGGATGTTACCTGACCAGGGATAGGAACCTTCTAGATGGGGCTCTCCCGTGCTCACATTGCAGTCCTAGAAGAATCCGCACAGAATATTTTTTACCTTGCTCCCTCAGGTCTACTATCCCTTCATCTATTGTGCTGGGGGTGGACCGCAGGATGGAAGACACTTGCTAGTTGTTCCTTCCTTGTGCAGTCAGTTTCTCCTCACACTCTGGCTCGGTATTTTATCCACCATCTGTCTTTCCATGTCCCCTGGGGCCTCCCTTCCCAGTCGGTCCATCTCCTCCAGTTTCCATGGAACAGGCACAGGGTCACTGGGCACACTGCCGCAGGGCACTTGGCCCAGTCTGGGGTGAGAGAGAGAGCAGGCACTGCAGGAGGGCTTCCAAGAGGGCAAGGTGGTGTTGGGTGCGAAGCTTTTAGGTCGGTTAGGGTGGCTACGGAGTCAGGTACGTGTACGTGACATGGTCGGAGAAGATGAGGCTGGGGAGCGAGGCAGTACCGTGTCACGATTGTCCTCCCTCCACCCCGCTCTTAAACTAGCTGACGTGTTGGACGCTGGATTCTCTAGCAAGGGACTGGGGATACCCCAGAACCATGGTCAGGTTGAGGCAGCCACACCTGGAGCTTGATGTGAGCAGCAAAACGTTGGAGAGAAGCGAAAGTTAGCCAGGACAGTATATGCCCATAGAGCTGTCCCAAGGCCACTGGCGAATGGGTAGATGTAAAGGGGATGGCACAAGTCAGAGTGTCCCAGTGGGGGTGCCCAACAGAGTGTCCTGAACTGCAGCAAGGAGCGATGGCTGCTTCAGGTATGGCACTGGGGACCCAAGAGCAGGCAGAGTGAAAGCAAGTAAGGGCCTGGCCAGAGAAAAACCTTGCAAGCTAGCTAGGAGCTCACATTCTAGGCCAAGGGCTGTGTGTGCAGCCAAATGGTAGAGATGCACAAAAACCACCAAACGTGTCGGATTCTTGCCTCTGCTTGTGGCCGATGCCTTCCCAAATGAAGTGCATGCAAGTCTCTTCTTTGGTGATGCCTAAATTCATTTGTCCCTCTCTCCCTTGGCCATGTTTTCTCCAGAGAGTTCTCTGCAGGATGGGGGTAGAGCTGATCCTAGGAAGAGGCCGTCCCATCCAGGGAGGAGGGGAGCTGACTTGTTCTGTTAGGTCCCTGTCAGCCCAATGGCTCTGCTGAAACCAAGTGACTCACAGGCCAACAAGGCCTTTGGCTGTACTGGGAGGTTCTGGGAGAATCTATAAGATTAAGATCGTGCCGCTGACTCAGTGTTACCTGGGTCACTTAACCTGAGTTTTCTTATCTATAAAGTAAGTGGTTCCACACGCTGATCTCAGGAGACTTGTGTGACTTGTACAAGTTCCGTGATTTGCACGGCTTGTTTTATAAACATTGGCATGTTTTAAACTCCTTAAAGTGGCAGTCTCAGGAGTAGGGCCCCAAACCCTACTTGACCTCGGAAGATGTCAGCTCTCAATGTTGACACACTTCCCCCTCCATTTGCTTCCTTCAGGACGAAAAACCCCTTGAGCTGTACGGTCACTGTTACCGTTACTCCGTCTCCTGAGCAGCCTCATGTTTCCATCCCAGGCCCCCCCAGTGAATTGGACTCCAGTTCAAGCAGGTAAGAAGAGAACCTGGGAGGTGTTCTCTGGGCTGTACCCCCCCCAAGAGCTAAAGGACTTGGCTTCTGTCCTATGTCCCTTTCCTAATATTAGCTCTAATTCCACCCCCAATCCCCAGCATTCTGTTGGTTAAGGGGCCACATAGTATAGCCCACAGCTTCCCAGTATAGCGTCATGGTTTTAGGTCGGGACAGAGTCTCATCATATTCCCTTTCCCCATCCCAGTGTCACTTCCTAGTGCTCTGCCATCTGTGGGACCTTGCTAATGATATCTCTTGAGAAATGTGTGGGAAGGCCAGAGAAAGCCCACTGAGGCCAGGCCCTGTGTCTGTCTCTCTCACATGATTTACTGCTTCACGTGCACTCCTGGACTTGCCTGAAATATTGGCTATCTCAGGAAGGCTGAGTGAGGTGTGTGTATGGGAAGAGCAGGGAGATCAGAGGGCTCTCTGAAAACGTCACGTCAGCTCGATAAAGGTCAGAGTCAGGGCCACAGGAAGCCAGACATGAAACTGACTTCCAGGGTTGCCAGGGGCCTACCTCAGAGTGAGAAGCTAGAGATCACGGCTGCAGCTTGGAGGCTGTCCTGAACTGGGGCCAAAGGGAAAGAAGATGCAGTCAGAGAGGAGGACAGGAAGTTCAGTGAACTGCAGTCTGGGGAGGCGGGAGGGAGCCCTCTCACAGTGCAGAGATCTGTGTGAAGGGAAAGCACGGTGACCCTGGCAGCAGGAAGCACTTTTCTAGGGCTCTGAGATTTGCCCACAGCAAGCTGAACGCACACTCTTTGATTTCCGCCTAGTGCACAGTGTGCTCAGCAGTGCAGCGGCTCCTGTTTGCCACTTTCCTTGCCTGGTGCCATTTAGAGCTCATCAGTGCCTCTACCCACAGGACCTACCATAAGCTCCTTCACTTCCTGCTAGCCTTGGACCCCTCCTTTGGGCCAGACCCACTGCCCTGGACTCGTTCAGTATATGTCTTTCCGTCCTACTGTGCTTCTTCTACAGCAAAGGGATTCTCTTCATGAAGGAATACAGGAATGCAAGTGAGGTGTGCTCCGGGGAGCCAGTGTCTCCATGCAGGTAAGAGCCAGTCCCAGGCGCTTCCATGACACTGAATCCCCCATACCTCATCCAGGGCTTGGCCCAGAGTTGTTTCTGTGTAATTATTTATTGAACGGATGAATGATGTAATTGCCCACAGACATAATTTCAAGCTGTTCTACCGAAGTCGGTACGTTTGTATTCCCCTTTATTGTGACTTCATCGTATATCCCACTGCCAGTGCTGTCTCTTTCTGCCTAACTTTTTTTCTTGGTATACCACAAGCTTTTTTTTTTTTTAAATTTTTTAATGTTTTAATTATTTTTGAGAGAGAGACAGAGACAGCGTGAGCAGGGGAGGGTCAGAGTGAGAGGGAGACACAGAATCCAAAGACAGGCTCCACGCTCTGAGCTGGCTGTCAGCACAGAGCCAAACGCGGGGCCTGAACCCTTGAGCCATGAGATCATGACCTGAGCCGAAGCCGGACGCCCAACCGACTGAGCCCCCCAGGCGCCCCGACTACAGCTTTCTGTGGTGAAATTCTGCGAGCTTCGCTCTTCACAGAGCTGGTGAAGGCCTTAAGGACTTTTTCTCTAGTGAGTTCCGTCCCTACCATCTCTTAAGCTCCCATGCCCTTTCCCGCATGCCAGGGTGCCTCACATTTAATTGCTGTGTGGTCACTGTTACCATTAATTGCACACATTTGAGCACATATTTGACTGCAGGGCCTGATATATGCATATTTTTTCTCTCATCATCCCTTTATCTGCTTGTTTCCTGATGCCACGTGGAAGGATACCTTCCTGCCACCTCACTGAGACGCCATTGCCCTGGGAGAGTCCTGCTAGGAGGAGGGTTTTAGTTAGCGAGACGGGCACCCTGGCCTTGTCTCATGATTGGGCCTCTGGGGATTCTGGACCAGTTTTCACGGGCGCTGTGGAATAATGGACATGGATCCCAAGTTCAAGTCCCAGGTTAGCCCCCATTGATTGGGTCATTTTTCACAGGATGCTCAACCTTTCTGAGCCTCAGTTTCTTCACTTGTAGCCCCCAAGGCTGGTTTTTGTCACTCACTGTATTGAGATATAATTCACATGTCATAAACTTCAGTCTTTAAAGTATGCAGCTCAGGGGCCTTTAGTACATTCCCCATGTCCACAGCCCTCACCGCTCTCCAATCCCGTTTTCATCAGCCCCAAAGGAAACCCCATACCCATGAGCAGCCCCACACACAACCAGCCACAGCTCCTGGCCGCCACTGACTTCTCTTCTGGCTCTGGCTTTATTTTTTCAGGGAGGTTTTGAGATTAGAAGTAATATATGGGAAAGCCCCAGCACCCCAGAGGGAGCTGTCCCTGCCGTCTAGCATTTGCCTCTATGAGTGTTACTTAGCCGAACTCTACCTCCTGGGTCGTCTTCTCTCATTTCCACCACTCTGTTAAGTTTAATTCTTACAGTTTGACAACTAAATTTATTTTAAAATTCAATTGTAAATTCAGTTAAAATGTTATATCTTAGGGAAAAAACAGAGTTTATTTATTGGAGGATTGTGTAGTGTATTGTGTTTTCCGTTTTTGCTTTTCCTTCAAGGAAGCTTAGAGGTAAGGTTAATGCTCAGAAAAATAAAGCAGAACCTAGATTGAAATTCTAGCCAACTGCTTATTCCAAGCATGGCCTTAGGCAGGTCACTCAACCTCTGAACAGCAGTGTTTCTGGCTACGTCTTATGGCCACCACATGGCTCCTGTGAGAATGGAGGCTTGTAGCTGGTCACACTTTCCTGAACATAGGGTTTTAAATTTTTTTTTAACATTTATTTATTTTTGAGACAGAGACAAACGGTGAGCAAGGGAGGGGCAGAGAGAAAGGGAGACACAGAATCTGAAGCCGGCTCCATGCTCCTAGCACAGAGCCAGATGCGGGGCTTAAAGTCACAAACCGTGAGATCATGACCTGAGCTGAAGTCAGACACTTAACTGACTGAGCCATCCAGGTGCTCCAACAGATAATACGTTTTTTTGTTTTTAATCATTTGCATTTATCATTAGAAGTCATATTGAGGGGCGCCTGGGTGGCTCAGTCGGTTGAGCGTCCGGGTTCAGCTCAGGTCATAATCTCACAGTTCATGGGTTCAAGCTCCGCATTGGGCTCTGTGCTGACAGCTCAGAACCTGGAGCCTGTTTCAGATTCTGTGTCTCCCTCTCTCTATCATCCTCCCCTGCTCACACCATCTCCCTCTCTCTCGAAAATAAATAAAACATTAGGAAAAAGTCATATTGAAAATGAAGATGCAAAAAGGAAAAAAATTTCACCTCAATTCTCCCTTCAACTCACACACAGGTAATATGTCAGAATCTTTAGTTCTTTTATCTGCTCCTATTCCTCATGTTTGATTTCTACCGTGAGGAGGCTCTTTGTGACTCACATCATAACCCAGATACATATGTGGGGAGAAAGACTGCGATCCTTTCCTACCGGTCGGTGAGTCTAGGACGGGGTCCTCCTGGAACACACAGCCCAGAATCCGGGCCACGCCCCCTTGTCGTCTTCCTCAGCACGGCAGGAAGAGCCCTTCTCCAGGACAATTACGCCTCCCTGGCACCAATTTTAAAGCTTTTACTGCTCTTCACCGTAACAGATGACAGCTGGCCATGCAGAACTGTGTCTCAGCTTGTGGCCACAGAGTTAAAAATATTATCAAAGCGTTTTCACTCATGATTGTGGTAGTCATCTGGCTCCCATCTTCGGCCCCCCTCTTCTCCCCACACTCTCTGCAGTGTCAGAAGCACTGAGGACTCGTGTGACATGGAGAGGAGGCCTGCACGTGACAGCTCTCTGTATTCGGAGAGGTAAGTTTACTGTCTTTCCAGGGAGCTTACAGGTCCACAGAGAAGAAACAGCTGAGAGACATTTCCACACTAAGTCCATTTGCTTTTGTCTTCCGTTTGGTTGCTTCTGATCCACTTGTAAATCTGTCCTTGGGATGTCACACTTGTCTTTGAACTCAGCTAAGACAAGAGGGCAAACTCAAAAGGCTACTAGAGCAGGGAAATGGTGATGTCTGAAAGCCCAGGGAACTCATGTCAGCAGGAGAGGCCCTGGGGATTAGAACCTAAATGATCACTTAATGAACTCATAAATATGACCAGAAATAAAGAAAAAACCCCCCTAAACCAGAAAAGACGGTGATAGGTGGAAAATAACGAAAAATAGGCTGCTATCGTCAAGAAGCAAGAGAAGAGCCAGAGAGAGCCATTCATGTGAATTGAATGAAGGTGCAGAAGTTTCTTCATTTAGCAGATTTGAAAGGTGTCACTACATGAAAGTGGCCACGGGATGGTCTCAATGATTTAAAAAATCCTATTTTTAAGTTCTTGAAGTAGAAGACAAACGAGTCTTAGAGATGCGGTTCATGCAGGTCACAGTGAAGGGAACAAGCCAGGACCCCCCAGGTCTGTGACTACTCCCAGGTCAGGTCATAGATAACTGTGTCATCTGAATAACCGTGCGATGCAGCTGGTGATGGTAAAGTACATGGGGGGCACTCGGGCTTTGAGATGCACGTGGTAATTCTGGGCCCTTGAAGGGAGGAGCCTGTGTGGCTCCAGGTTGGTAGCACCACCCCTACCTCCTGTCAGAAGCATGCCCAAGTCTCTGAAAGAAAGCACTCCCAACTTATTCCTGAAGGATCAGGGCAGGCAGGCATTTCAGCAGGTTCTCTCTGAGGAGGAAAAGCAGTGGTGACTCTCAGAAATAAAAGCAGGGTCCTCTAAGTGGGGAGATACTCAGCCTAGAAATTAGTATCTAGAACTCCAGCATGAGGTCCCAGCAGACTCTACAGCCTGTCTTCGGGATGGTCATCACAAGCCCGGGTGGGTCCAAGGCTGTAGGGTCTGAGAGGTAGGGCTTAGTAGCCCTAGGCATGAAGGGAAGTATCTTCAAGACAGGGGACCAGGTAGGGCAGACAAGGTCACATGTCCTGTAGAAGAAGGCATGGATATTCCTGAGCTAGAGGGGAGTAGTGCCCCCAGCATGCTAGGCAAAGGGTCAGGGAGAACAACCTGCCTGGAATAAGAATCAAACCAAGGGGCCCACATATATGATTGTGAGTAAGGTGAAGATACATGACCAATTTTTGGAAATATCATGGGGGTCTATATAGTGAGCTGAAGCCCAGTCCAGCCCAGGGATATGCAACCAATTTGACACTGCAGAAGAAGATGACAGGCTCAGGATACAGGCACACAGGGCTGTTGGTGTCAAACCAGAGGGTCTGGCTGCATCATGTCAGTCGTCTGCATGCCAGCCTGACTGCCCGGTTCTTGTTTTTCATCTCACAGAACAAGTGGAGGGATCTGTACTTACTGCAACCAGGAGATCAGAGACTGTCCAAAGATTACCCTAGGGCATCTTGGCATCTGCTGCCATGACTATTGCTTCAAGGTAAGGAAGAGGGGCAGCGCTGCTAACATTGTCCAGACTTGGGGGGCCTCGTGCATCAAAGACTGGAAAGGAGGCTTGATCTCTGTGTGACTGTGCTCCCCGCCAGAGGCTGGGGCGAGGTGGGAACTGAGCGAGCGCAGCGAGTCAGGACGCCACTAGTCATTTCCGTGCGGCTCAGTATCTTTTGCAAACTGGAAGCCAGAATGCTTATCAGTCCAGGGCAGCCGTGGAGATGGTTGGAGACCCAGGTACCTGGACTCATGACCCCTCCTATTCAAGACTGTCTGCATGAAGGCCTGTGGCAGATGGCTGGCCATTCTTGTCCTTCACCTGTCCACTGGAGTGGCAGGTGTGAGACTCATGAGGCCGGCAGGGCTACACTGTTGGAATAGCCTTCTCTTTCATAATATCACAATTAAAGTCCCTCAGTCAGTCCTCTGACAACAGCAATGGCTTAGTTTATATATGATCCCAGGATCATATATAAAGTGCCCATTGTGGGCTACCTCACTATATCCTCATGGTAACCTGCCAGTGCGCCCATTTTATATATGAAGAAATAGAGGCTTGGAGAGCCTCAGTAACTTGCCCAAGATCACCCAGCTAATAAACAGTGGATTTAGAGCTCAAATCCGGGCACAGTTCTGAAACCTGGGCTCCTAACGACTGTGTGATTGTCATGCCTGCTAATTTGTGTGGGTTGCTTTGTTTGAGATTTGTCTGTTTTCTACCAACTTTCGTTCTCTGCTTCAAAGTCCACGATGTGCCAGCAGCTCCGTGGCCGCTCGGGCGCGGCCTCCACACCCCACTAGCTTATTCTGCTTCACCTGAATGCTGACCTCTAGCCTGCTTTCTCTTTCAGTGCGGGATCTGCAGTAAGCCGATGGGTGAGCTCCTGGATCAGGTCTTCATCCACCGTGACACCATCCGTTGTGGGAAATGCTATGAGAAGCTCTTCTAGGTGGGTGCCAAGTGGCCAGGAAACTTCCTAGGAAGAAGAAGTGTGCCCTCGTGTCTCCCTGAGTCTCCAACCAGAACCCTGCTATCTCCCTTCCCGTCGAGGCTTTGAAGTTTCAGGTGGCACCGGTAAAGACCCTCCCCACAGACCCTTCTAGGCAGCAGGGCTGTTATGGCATCTTCCTCTCAAGAAGCACCTTCCGTGCAGCCTCTCGGCTGAGGTCTGTAGCTGCCCTGTGATGCTGGCCAGGCCTGTGTTGTTGGCCACGTTTGAGGACAAGCAAATAAAGACCCAGAAAGGAAAAGGGCCTGAGGAAACAACTAGCTAGTGGATGGCAGAAGCAGGATCTCAACCCCGCACTTCTAATTCAAATCCAAGGCTCTCTGCTAAACTCCCTTGGATCACTCCCACCACTGCTTATATAGCACAATATCAGGATTCAAAAGGCAAGGTTCTCAGTAAAATAAGATACAAGTGGAGGGCCAGCAGCAGGTAAAGGCCAGAAGAAATGGGCATATATGGGAGGGGATGGTGTCATTCTGGGGCTGGCCAAACCAGGAAGGACTTCTTAGGTAGCCTCTGGACCACATTTTCAACCCTGCCTGAGACAGGTTTGAATGCTAAAAGCCAGCAGAATTGACCCAGATTCAGTGTGTGAGCTGCTTGGGACCTGGTGCCTAAAGGACACTGCCTTTCCAGACCCTGGCAGCCCCTCCTCCTTAGCACCTCCTCAGCTAGAAGCACAGAGCAGAGTACGTTGAAGGCCATGGAAACAGTACCAACCAGGCTCTGCACTGGATATGAGCCTGTTCGGCCGTCTCTCTAGAAGACACCTTGGCATGGACTGTTTTTCCTAATCTCTGGAGGCATCAGCCAACCCAAGAACCCCTGACTGGTTTTTGGATTGGATTTGCATTTCTAATCTCATGGCTACTACTATTTTCTTTTAGCTCTTCCAAGCTAAGAAGAAGCTGATGACTCCTGGACAAGTTTGGCTGTCCTCAGTTGCCCCAAGTTGCTAGCTCCTCTTTCTTCACTTTCTCCCCGCCCATTCGATTTCTTCAGATTTCTGCCCTTCTCAAATTGAACTGATCATATCCAGCACAATACCTTAATGATGACAATAACTTGTGTGTATAGCTTTTTATAGCTTAGAAAGCACTTTACGTAAGTGATCTTATTTCAGGCTCAAGAAAAAAAGATTGAACAAGAATTCCATCTTGGCTTTCCTAAGATAAGTTGGCTTCTGGATGAGCTTAGGTGGTCTGGTACAATAGGCAGGAGCCTGAGTTTCAGTGTGTCCTGACTTTTGGGACAGAGCAACCCCACATTCTAGGTCACAGCTCTAAGTGTACTTTTGGGGATTGAAACTAAGAGGTCCCCTGAAACTTCTGAGAGGCCTTGTGGGTAAATCTCTGGTGGATAAATTGCAGACATTGAATGCTAAGGATTGGCATAGGCTAATATTTAGTCGGTCTGTTGTAGTTGCTATATATGTATGTGAGTGTACATTTATATATTTAACTTTCCATACACATTTAAAAGTAGTTAATTGCTTTTTATTGAGTTATATAGCAGATTTTAATTATCTTCTTCCTCCAACTTTTCACTATAATTGAGGGGTTTTTTTTCCCTGCAAGCATATGGGCATGCATTAGAAAGTCTACACAGATAATGTTGCATTCTATGGGATGTGATTCTTAAGAATCTCTGACCAGAGGAACATCTGTGTCTGAATCTTGATGGCTGATTAATACCTTTGCCCTCAATTCCAATATTACACAGAAGTCTTCAAAAGTAGGCTTATAGACTCCAGCAGGATTAAGAATGGAGAAAAACAGTTAACATTTCTCAAGGCTTTAGTATATATCAGGATTATCACAAAGTTATGGCATTAATCCCCATACTAATCCTATTGAGAGGTTATTCTTGTCCCTAATTTACAGATTTGAATATCGAGGCTCAGAAGGTGGTCACTGCATTGTGAGGAACCATTGCTGTCTCTCTCCAGAACACAGTAGCAGTAACCAGAGTACCAAGCATTGATTTAGTGTTGCGTGCCCAGGACTGTGCAGAGGTTAGCCCATTTTGCCAAGTTAACACTGCCCGCCGCAGGCCTCCTCTGAGGCCTACTCTTACAGAGACGGAAGTATGAAATCATGTTCCTCTGGGCATCCGAGGTCTCCCTATGAAGTCCCACAAAAGTCAATCTGCCCTCCTTCCCTCTTCCCCACCCCCAGTTTTGAACTGAAATACTCCTCCAAACTCAGCTTTCTCTCCTGGGGAGAGATGTGACTCAAAGACCTTCCCAAAGAAGAGCTTGTCAACCCAGGGAAAGCTCCAGTAAGCTACCCCGTCTGAGCTAGCCGACATAGCAGCGACTGCGGGGGCTCCAGCTACTTGGAGCACAGAAGCCTCTTGGCTGCCTAAACCGATTGCAGGCCCATCCGTGCACGGAGCTCATACTCCATTCAGCCAAGCTCACCTGCCCTTGGGACCAGTGTCACTGCATAAGGTCCTTGAGAGGAAGGACAACCTGAAAAGTTTTCTGATGAAAATTGAGGGTCTCTTCCCTTGATTTAATTAGAAAATGTCTCCATCTCTCTCCAGTTTCTGACTCCTATGCACATTGGCTGGTGGTCTTGTCTTCCCACCAACTGATCAGAGAGGAGGAACATTCCATTTATTTGCATAGATGTGCATCAGATTTGCTCCGGAGGGGAAAAGTGGTACCATATGTCATGTGCCAATACTAAATACGAGCCGGTGTTCCCCATGCAGAGCCCACAGCATGGGATTTGGCCCATGACGGACGCTGACACATAGGTGCGGAATGAGTGAGTAAGAGGGAAAGAAAGGCCGCCCTTTTGTGTGGGAGGCAGCAGCCCTGAGTCAGTGCGGGCCTGGTTGATGGAGTACATGATAAAGCGGTCCAAGACAGGCTGACTTCTCCACCTTTCAGATACACTCTGCCTTTAAGGGAGTCTTAGAGCGAATATGCAGGAAATTAATAGCCTATAAGATCAATATTGATTTATATTCAAAACAGCCTCTTTCATGTCAAAACAGGCACAGAATTCTGAAGACTTGAGAAAAGTAGTTCCATTATACTTTTGCTTCTTTTTAATTGTCTAGTGTTTTTAATCACATTTGCTTCACCCAGATTAATGTTCTCAATATAATAAATGTTAAGATATTAAATATGTCAATGTTGTCAGTGTTAAGGTTTCCCTTTTTTAAGTGTAATAACTTGGTGTATTGTCTGTGTAACTTGTTTTCTCATACTACTTGAAGCCATTCTCTACAAAAGCAAATAAATACTTCAAGAAGTATCAAATGTAAGCGGAAAAAAAATAGCAAAATCTAGAAATCATACATGCACAGGAAGTATAGACTTTTAGACTGGTCCGATATTTTAGGTTTTTTTTAAGTTTATTTATTTTGAGAAGGAGAGCAAGTGCATAAGTGGAGGACGGGCAGAGAGACAGAGGGAGACAGAGGATCTGACATGCTCTCAGCACAGAGCCTTGATGAACTGGTGAACCAGGACACCAAAGTCAGATGCTTAATAGACTGAGCCACCCATGTGCTCCTAGACTGGTGAGATCTTAACAAAGAACATTTTATTCTTTTGAGTCCATCCTCCCCTTTATTGCCGTTGCATACAGATGGCCATCTAGTCCTTATTGTACACTTGCAGCGATCAGCTCAGTCCCATAAAAGCCCACCCTGTCTGTGGACAGGCCCAGTTTCCAAAAATGCATTGTTTAGTTGAGTTAGAATCTGTTTCCATCTGTTTCCTTTTAACTGTCACCCACTGGTAATGGATCATCCCTTGCCTATATGCCAGCCCCTAAAGTAGATGAAGATGCTTATTGGGTTCTCCCTCATCAACTCTTCTCCCATCTAAACAATCGTGGTCCCATAAACTCTTCTTTGACAATAATTCTATATATGTATCTCTCAAATACCCTTCTCAAAGGTGCCCACGCACCATTCAAACCTGTTGCTCCAGAAGTGTACCAATAGTCAAGACTTTCGTCCTTCTCATTAAGGCCAGTTCTACAGAATCCTGTTGAATTGTCATGCTGCCTATCAAGTGATCCATACTTCTGAGTTTTATATCCCAAAATACACTTTGCTTGATGTCTTTCTCTTAATCTAGCCCAAGGACAAAGAAAAAAACTGATCAAAAAGTCAACCCAAAGATAGAAGACATGACAGAGGAATTCTTCCACTACTGAGCAGGGACCTTGGAAGCCACTGTTCAATAGCTATTGAGCTAGTGTGCCTGGAGCTACTCTCCCACCCCAACCTCAGTACCATCTTGGCTACATGAGTACAATTGGGAATGGAAGAAGAAGTTTTATTACTTCAGAAGACAGACTACAGCAGTAGCTCCTAACCATATATTTCTAGGACTCTCTGTTGGTAACAGTATTTGACGAAAATAGCTAAAAGGAAAATGTGGTAATGTTATTTTGAAAACTCACTTAGCATACCAGGTTTCCACCAAGCAGGTTGATCCCAGTACTTGCCCTCTATTCCCCCGCCCTCCTGCCCCATAGATCTACACCTGTGAGGGCTCCCCACCCATGAACCCTCGTGTGGTGTCATTAAGCACTCTGCTTATGAATGTCTTCCAACTCTGGGTCTCCAAAGAACACATTCCTCTTGTGATGTTTCTTTGCACAATATCTTCTCCCTGTGATGGTCCCAAGGGAGGAAAGCTTTCACCAGGGGAACCAACACTGGTTCCATTGAACTGAAAGTTGAGACTGCCACTTGGCCATGTGGGGTCCCTCATGCCACTGAAACAACAAAGAAGAGGGCTGGTAGCTGGTTGGTTGCTTCTGATTATCAAGGTGAAATAACAGTTGCTGTTACACAGTGGGGGCAGGAAAGACCATGTTTGCAACCTAGGCGATTGATGCTCTGAGAGTGTTTCTTAGTATTCCCATGTCCAATAATATAAATTAGTGGGAAACTATAGTGACCCATGAAGGCAGGACCACTGAGGGCTCATATTGGTCAGGAATTAAGATTTGTATCTTCCCACCAGTTAAACAACACATCCACCTGAATGACGTCATAGGGAACTTGAAATACTGGTGGAAGAAGGAAGTTATAAATACTATGACCTCATGACAGGCTTCAGAAATAAGATCTATAGAAACTATGCATATTTTGTCTTGTTTTGTTGTTATATATTTGAATCTACTAGCCTGATTTTCCTTCTCTCGTTCATTAATCCTCATTTAAATTGTGTGGGTGGTGCTTAATCTTATAGTCTGTGGATGACAGCATATCAAAGTGTAATTGCAACAGAACTAGAAAAGGAACAGACATCTCCCAGAGAATGAGAGTGTGTATAATGGGATTTTTGACACCCCTTCTTGGTGAAGAGGAAGGCACATTCACCTATATGAAGGATGCTTGCATTATGATAAGCAGAAGCATAGTACTGCTACTGATAATTTGGGAGAAAAATATGAATAGAAGAGTATCATGGGTGATGAGTGGTCAAAGAGGTGGGCCATGCTGGATTGGCTGTTAGCAAGTAGACAGCATGCTTGCCTCTTTGTACATTCTCTCCCCTATATAAGGGAGAATCCTGGAAACAACAGGTCCCAGAATCCATCATCAGAGTGGTTCTGGGCTCAGTTCTGCAGATACTTGAGTATTCTGAGAGGTACTTACTCCAGATTTGGAAGGCAGAAGAGAAGAAGCCCTTATTCTCTGGCAGCAACACTGGACACTATGGGTTGTCAAAAATATGGTACACGTGTTTTCTCAGTGGCTTCTGGAAATCCTGAGGATCATCCATGACAGTCCTTTAGGCAGCTGGAATCATTGGGATTTTTTTCTTTATGTTCTAGTGGCAGCCTCCCTGATCTTTGATTGATGCTCCAGCCTTCTATTGATTGTGTAAACCACTGATTCCCTGTTCTCAACCCTTTTTGCTTGAAAAAGACTGGCACTGCTTTCCTGATGGGCTTCCCTGTTAACGCTATTTCCACCCAGCCTTCTTTTATATGAACAGCCTCTGCAACATGAACTCTGCCTGTGAATGTCTGTCTACCACACCATCTGCTCTTTAAAAGACCCATGCTTCAGACCCTCCTCACTGTACACTGTTATTGAACACTTTCTGCACAGTGCTGTCTCCCAGGGAGCAATTTGTGTTCCAGGCCTGTTATATAACTCCAT
Organism: Suricata suricatta; assembly: GCF_006229205.1. Lineage (NCBI taxonomy): Eukaryota > Metazoa > Chordata > Mammalia > Carnivora > Herpestidae > Suricata > Suricata suricatta. The sequence continues at coordinate 109,403,855 of NC_043717.1, forward strand.
CTGAAGGGCTCCTTTCTCTCTAAATGCCATCTGAACACTGGGCCCTGCCCATAAACGCTGCCTGTGACCCCAGTTCCCGCTCCCTCCCATTGCTCAAGAACTACTTTTGTCTGCTGCATTCTACATAATGTGATCAGCACAATTTCTTCCTCCAGGTGCCTTAGGCACCTAATTTCTGCTTGGAAATGTATGTGTATCTCTCTGAAGTTTTCTATGGCTGTGAGAGATGACTAAACGTTTTTGCACATTCATATTTTTAACACCTTCATTAAAAAAATTTTTTTAAATGTGCACTTTCTTAGAGACTTTATTTATTTTATTTTATTTATTTTTTAATAGTTTATTGTCAAATTGGTTTCCATATAACACCCAGTGCTTCTCCGCACAAGTGCCCCCCACCATGACCATCACTCCCTCCCTCCCTCTCGCTCCCCCTTCAGTCCATGGTTCGTTTTCAGTATTCAGTAGTCTCCCTTGATCTGTGTCCCTCACTCTCCCCCGCTCCCTTTCCCCCTTCCTCTCCCCATGGTCCCCTGCCAGGTCTCTTCTGTCAGACCTATGAGTGCAAACATATGGTATCTATCCTTCTCTGCCCGACTTATTTCGCTTAGCATGACACCCTCAAGGTCCATCTACTTTGCTACAAATGGCCATATTTCATTCTTCCTCATTGCCATATAGTACTCCATTGTGTATATATACCACATCTTCTTGGTTAAATGTGCACTTTTGAGAGAGATAGAGTGTGAGCAGGGGAGGGGCAGAGAGAGAGAGGGAGAAACAGAATCTGAAACAGGCTCCAGGCTCTAAGCTGCCAGCACAGAGCCCAACATTGGGCTCAAACTCACAAACCGGAAGATCGTGATCTGAGCTGAAGTTGTATACTTAACCAACTGAGCCACACAGGCACCCCTTTAACAGCTTTATGAATATATATTTAACACATAAGATATGGCATATATTTAAACTGTACGTGTTTAGTTTTCATACATATATACATCTGTAGACCTATCACCCCATTAAAATAGTGAACATATACATCTACTTTCCTTTTGCTTTTTTGTAATCCTCCCATCCCCAAGTGAGCAATCTATTTTCTGTCACTATAGATTGGTTTGCATTCGTAAGAGTCTTATATAAGTGGAATCATACAGTATGTACTCTTTGATGGAGTGATGGAAACATTCCGAATCTTGATTGGGATGGTGATTATATAAATGCATACATGTGTCAAAACTCATGGGCCTGTACAATTAAAATGGGTGTGTTTTATTGTATGTTAAGTACTGTCAAATAAAAAAATACAGATTTAGTAAGAAGAGACTTTTTTAGTGAGAAAAATTATTACAAGAGGGAAAAGGGGCTATTGCAATAGGGAGAATGCTGTTCTGTGACCATAAGGTCTGCAAGCATCTGAAGAGTTATGCAAAATGTGGTTTTCTGTCATAAGAAGAGTAAGAAAGGCTGGAAAGAATCAAATGTAGCAAGGTGGGCTGGAAAAGTGCTTTTTAAAATACAGTTTATTGTCAAGTTGGTTTCCATTTAACACCCAGTGCTCTTCCCCACAAGTGCCCTCCTCCATGACCACCACCCCCTCCCCCCTCCCCCATCAGCCCTTAGTTTGTGCTCATTATTCAAGAGTCTCTCATGAGTTGCCTCCCTCCCTCTCCCCAACTCTTCCCCCCCTTCTCCTTCCCATGGTCCCTTGTTAGGTCTCTCCTGGTAGACCTATGGGTGCAAACATATGGTATCTGTCCTTCTCCGCCTGACTTATTTCGCTTAACATGACTCCCTCCAGGTCCATCCACTTTGCTACGAATGGCCAAATTTCATTCTTTCTCATTGCCATGGAGTCCTCCATTGTGTGTGTGTGTATATATATACACACATATACCACATCTTCTTGACCCATTCATCAGGTGATGGACATTTAGGCTTGGAAAGGTGCCTTGATCACATAGTATATCAGAGATTATTTTCCCCAGGCCAGCCTGTTCTCGGGAGGGGCTTAGGCTGGGGGCATGCCAAAGCTCAGGGAACTGGAGAAAGGTGAGAAGCTGAACCAAAATTTTATTCGTGAGATGGGAATGAAAAGAAACTGGGGTAGCAATATCTGTGTTGGATAAAATAGATTTTAAAATAATTACTGTAATAAGAGACAGAGAAGGACACTACTTAATGAACAATCCAACAAGAAGATATAGCAATGCTAAATATGTATCAGCCAACATGAAAGCACCCAAATACACACAGCAACTATTTGTCGGGGGCTGCCAAGTTTTCTGTCTGCCTCAGGCAAGGATTATCACTCTCCGGAGAGTGAACCAGTAAACAAGATTTGCATCTGGAGGCTGGAGATTGCCATTTCCTGGTCAAAATAATTTTGGCGTCTGTCATGCTGGGCCAGACGTAGATTGGCCAAGGTGCACAAAAGATCAAAACCGCATTTTGGATTATTCAGTGCTAGCTTCCTCCCCCCAGCTTTTGCAGAGGCAAGTCTGGGCGCTTCCTTTGATATGCATTTGACTCTGTTTACCTGACAACCGTTCCGGGTCAGTTCTCTGCCCCAAAATTCTATATAAGAATGAATTATTTTCCTAAAAAAAAAAAAAGAAGAATAAAGAAGAGAAGCTTGATCGGAATCCATGTGTGCTGTCTTCACTCTCTACGTCTCTCCCTCCTGCCCTGTTTTTCTCTCCCTCCTTCAGGTGAAGGACCCGCGACGGAGGCACGTTCAAAGCCGGGGACGAGCGCGCCTAGACCTGGCGAGCTAGCGCACCGCGGCACCCGCAAGTGCTGCCCCAGCTTGGGATGGAAGCGGACGGGGAGGACGAGCAGCCCCGGGCCCCGGGCTAAGACAACTATTAAAAGGCATAAAGGAAGAAAGTGATAGTAATACAACAAAACAACAAAACTAGGGGACTTTAACACCCCCACTTTAACATCAAATGACATCTCATCCAGGCAGAAAACCAACAAGGAAACAGTGGCATTGAATGACACATTGGACCAGATGGATCTAACAGATACATTCAGAACATTCCATCCAAAAGCAGTGGAATACACATTCTTTTTATGTGCACATGAAACATTCTCCAGAATAGATCATGTTAGGCCACAAAACAAGTCTCAACAAATTCAGAAAGACTGAAGTCATTTCATGTATCTTTCCCAACCACAACAGTATTAAACTAAAATCAATCATAAGGAAAATTCTAGAAAGAACACAAATAAATGGAAGCTAAATATCATTCTACTAAATAGTAAATAGTTCAACCAAGAAATCAAACAGAAAATTAAAAAATAATGGTGAAAAATGAAAATAAAAATACAACAGTCCCAAATCTTTGGGATACATCAAAAGCTGTTCTAAGAGGGAAGATTACCACAACACAGGCCTATCTCAAGAAGCAGGAAAAATCTCAAATAAACCACTAACCTTACATCTAAAGGAGCTAGAAAAAGAAGAACAATTAAAGCCCAAAGCTAGTAGAAGGAAGGAAATGATAAAGATCAGAGCATATATAAATGAAATAGAGACAAAACAAAACAAAGCAAAAAAAAAAAAAAAAAAAAAAAAAAAAACCCAAAAACACCCCAGAACAGATCAATGATGCCAGGAGCTGGTTATTTGAAAAAATCAACAAAACTGATAAAACCTGTAGCTAAACTAATCTCTCTTGACCAGAGAGATGATTCAAATAAATAAAATTCAAAATGAAGGAGGAAAAATAACAACTAAGACTGCAGAAATAAAAAGTATTATTAGAGGATATTATGAAAAAGTATATACAAAAAGATTTGGACAACCTAAGAAAAATATATAAATTCCTAGAAACATACAACCTTCCAAAACTGAATCAAGAAGAAATAGAAAATTTTAACAGACTAATTACTAGCAGTTAAATTGAATAAGTAATCAAAAGTTGAATAAGTTAAATTGAACAAGCAAAGGTCCAGGACCAGATGGAGTCACAGGTGAATTAAACCAAACATTTCAAGAAAACTTCATACCTATTCTTCTCAAACTATTTCAAAAAATAGAAGAGGAAGAAGAGATTTCAAATTCATTCTACATTGCCAGCACTACCCTGATACCAAAACCAGATAAAGACACTACAAAAAAAAAAAAAAAGAAAACTACAGACCAATATCTCTGATGGACATAGAGGCAAAAATTCTTAACAAAACATTAGCAAACAAAATCCAACAATACATTTAAAAAGTCACTTATGACAACCAAATAAGATTTATTCCAATAATGCAAAGTGGTTCTATATTTTAAAAGCAATCAACATGATACATTACATTAGCAAGAGAAAGGATACAAATAATATAATCATTTCAAGATGGAGAAAAAGCATTTGACAAAGTACAACATCCATTCATGATTTTTTTAAAAAAAAATCTCTCAACAAAGTAGGTTTTGAGGGAACATACCTAAACATAATAATGGCTATATATGAAAAACCCACAACTAACTGAGGGTAAAAAACTGAGAACTTTTCCTCTAAGATCAGGAATAAGAATAGGATGTCCACTCTTGCCACTTTAATTGAACGTAACACTGGAAGTTCCAGACACAGCAATCAGACAAGAAAAAAGTAAAAGGAATCCAAATTGGTAAGGAAGAAGTAAAACTTCCACTATTTACAGATGACATGATACTATATATAGAAAACTTTAATGACATCACCAAACACTACTAGAACTGAAAAATGAATTCATTAAAGTTACAGGATAAAAAATTTATATACAGAAATCTGTTTCATCTCTGTACACTGATAATGAGGTAGCAGACAGAGAAATTAAGAAAAGAATCTCATTTATAATTGCACTCAAAATAATAAGAAACCTAGGAATAAACCTAACCAAAGAGGTGAAAGACCTGTACTCTGAAAACTATAAAACATTGATCAAAGAAATTGAAAACAACACAAGGAAATGGAAAGACAGTTCATACCAATGGACTAGAAGAAGAAATATTGTCAAGATGTCTACACTACCCAAAACAATCTATACATGCAATGCAATCCCCATGAAAATACCAACAATATTTTCCGCAGAACTTTAACAAATAGTACTAACATTTGTATGTAACCATAAAAGACCCTGAATAGCAAAAGCAATCTTTAAAGAGAAGAACAAAACTGGAGATACTATAATCCCAGCACTCAAGATATACTACGAAGCCATAGTAATCAAGGCAGTATGTTATTGGCACTAAAATAGACACATATATCAATGGAACAGAACAGAGAGTCCAGAAATAAGCCCACACTTTGATGGTCAATTAATCTATGACAAAGAAGGCAAAGATATACAAGGGAGAAAAAAGATAGTCTCTTCAACAAATGGCGTTGGGAAAACTGGATAGCTACATGCAAAAGAATGAAAGTGAACCATTTTTTAATCCATATACAAAAATAATCTCAAAATGGATTAAAGACCTAAATGTGAGACCTGAAACCATAAAAATCCTATAAGAAAACATAGTCAGTCATTTCTTTGACATCATCCCTCGCAAAGTTTTTTCTAGATATGTCTCCTAAGACAAGACAAACAAAAGCAAAATTAAATTATTGGGACTACACCAAAACACCAAAACAAAAAGCTTTTGCACAGTGAAGGAAACCATCAAAAAAACAAAAGGGCAACCTAATGAATGAGAGAAGATATTTGGATGTTATATATCTTATAAGCGATTGATATCCAAAAAATATAAAGAACGTATAGAATTCAACACCACCTCAAAATAATCTGATTAAAATAGGCAGAAGACATGAATAGACATTTCTCCAAAGAAGACATACAGATAGGCAATAGACACATGAAAAGGTGTTCAGCATCACTAATCATCAAGGAAATATAAATCAAAACAACAGTGAGATACTATGTTGCACCTGTCAGAATGGCTAAAATCACAAACACAAGAAATAAGTGTTGGTGATGATGTGAAGAAAAAGGATCCCTCATGTACTATTGGTGCAAACTGGTGCAGCCATTGTGGAAAATAGCATATAGATTCCCAAAACAGGAAAGAAACAAAGGAAGGAAGGAAGGAAGGAAGGAAGGAAGGAAGGAAGGAAGGAAGGAAGGAAGGAAGGAAGGGAAAACAGAATTACCATATCATCCAGTAATTCCGCTATTAGGTATTTATCCAAATTAAATGAAAACACTAATTTGAAAAGATATATGTACCCCTGTGTTTACTGCAGCTTTATTTACAATAGCCATGATATGAAAGCAATCCAAGTGTCCATCCATAGATGAATAAAGAAGATAAAATACACATGCACACAATGAGATATTAATCATAAAAAGAATGAAATCTTTCCATTTGCAACAACATCCATGTATCTAGAGAGTATAATGTTATGTGAAATAAGTCAGTCAGAGAAAGACAAATACCATATGATTTCACTCATATGTGGAGTTTAAGAAACAAGGAAACCATCCTTTTCCCCCTGGAAAAAAAGACAAAGTGAGAAACCAAGAAACAGACTCTTAACTATAGAGAACAAACTGATTATTACCAGAGGGGAGGTTGGGGGGTTTGAGATGAAATAGGTGAAGGAGATTAAGAGTATATTTATCATGATGAGCACTGAGTAATTTGTAGAATTGCTGAATCATTATATTGTACACCTGAAACTAATATAACACTGTATGTTAATTATACTTGAAAAAATATGTAATCATACCAAATATACTCTTCAACCAGAATGGAATGAAATTAGAAATTGATACCAGAAGTACAAGTGGAAAATTCACAAATATGTGGAAATTAAACAACACATTTCTACATCACAACTCAAAGAAGAAATCACAGATAAATTACAAAATGCTGCAAAGTAAATAAAAATGTGTGTACAACATTTGTAATTTGTTTGATGCAGCAAAACAGTGGCCAGAGAGAAATTATAGCTGTAAACACATATATTAAAAAGAAAAGGATTTCAAATAATAACGCAAACTTCCACCTTAAGAAACTATAAAAGGTTATTCCTCATAATGAACTAAATCGAACTACCTAAATACCCAGCAGTAGGAGAATGATTAAATAAATGAAGGTGACTTTATTCCATGGGAATATTATGTTTCAATTGAAAATGGAGCTTTTGGGTACTTTTCAATGGGGAAATGTAAAAAACTTAGGTAAACATGCAGAGTATGAAAATAAATGTGTAATCAAAATAGTGCAAAAAATAAAATTTACTGAAAAAAAGAATAGCTTGAGAAGCATCGGCGTTAACTGTGCTTTAAACGTCTGGTAGAATTCCCCTGGGAATCCATCTGGCCCTGGGCTTTTATTCGTTGGGAGGTTTTTTATAACTGATTCGATTTCATCACTGGTTATGGGTCTGTTCAGATTTTCTATCTCTTCCCATTTGAATTTTGATAGTGCATGTGTGTTTGGGAATTTGTCCATTTCTTCTAGATTGTCCAGTTTGTTGGCATATACTTGTTCATAGTAATCTCTGATGATTGCTTGTATTTCTGAGAGATCTGTTGTAATAGATCCATTTTCCTTCATGATTTTGTCTATTTGCATGTTCTCTCTTTTCCTTCTGAGGAGCCTAGCTAGAGGTTTATCAATTTTGTTTATTTTTTCAAAAAACCAACTCTTGGATTCATTGATCTGTTCAATCAAGATAGTTTAATTCTGCTCTGATCTTTACTATTTCTTTTCTTTTGCTAGGTATGGGGTGTTCTTACTGCTCCCTTTCTAGTTTCCTTAGGTGGTCTGTTAGGTTTTGAGTTTGTGCTTTTTCTGATTTGTTGGGGTAGGCCTGGATTGCAATGAACTTTCCTCTTAAGACTGCCTTTGCTGCATCCCAGAGAGTTTAAATTGTTGTATTCCCATTTTCATTTGTCTCCATATATTTTTTAATTTCCTTCTTAAGCTATTCCAAAAATTAGAAATGGAAGGAAGACTACCGGACTCATTCAACGAAGCACATAGCACTTTGATTCCCAAGCCAGGCAGAGACCCAACAAAAAAAGAGAACTACAGGCCAATATCCTTAATGAATACAGATGCAAAAATACTCAACAAGATACTACCAAATCGAATTCAACAGCATATAAAAAGTATTATCCATTATGATCAAGTGGGATTTATTCCTGGGTTACAAGCCTGGGTCAATATTCGCAAATCCATTAATGTGATACATCGCATTAACAAAACAAAAAAAAAATCATATGATCCTGTTGATAGATGCTGATAAAGCATTTGACAAAATACCCCATCTCTTCTTAATAAAAACCCTCGAGAAAGTTGGGATAGAAAAAACTTACTTAAACATCATTAAAGCCATTTATGAAAGGCCCACAGCCAATGTTATCCTCAATGGGGAAAAACTGAGAGCTTTCCCCCTGACATCAGGGACACGACAGGAATGTCCACTCTCACCACTGTTGTTTAACATAGTGTTGGAAGTCCTAGCATCAGCAATCAGACAAGAAAAGGAAATAAAAGGCATCAGAATCGGCAAAGAAGAAGTCAAACTTTCCCTTTTAGCAGATGACACAATACGCTACATGGAAAACCCGGCAGACTCCACCAGAAGCCTTCTAGAACCGATCAATGAATTCAGTAAAGTTGAAAGGGTACAAAGTCAATGTACAGAAATCAGCTGCATTCTTATACACCAAAAATGAAGCAACAGAAAGAGAAATCAAGAAACAGATCCCATTCACAATTGCACGAAAAACCATAAAATACCTAGGAATAAACCTAACCAAAGATGTAAAATAACTGTATGCTGAAAACTATAGAAGACTTATGAAGGAAATCGAAGAAGACACAAAGAAATGGAAAACCTTCCGTGCTCATGGATCAGAAGAATAAACATTGTGAAAATGTCATTATTACCCAAAGCAATTTACGCATCCAATGCAATCCCCATCAAAGTTGCACCAGCATTCTTCTCAAAGCTAGAACAAACTATCTTAAAATTCATATGGAATCACACACACAAAAAAACCCAAATAGCCAAAGTAATATTGAAGAAGAAAACCAAAATGGGAGGCATCACAATCCCAGACTTTAGCCTCTACTACAAAGCTGTCATCATCAAGACAGTATGGTATTGGCACAAAAACAGACACATGGACCAATGGAATAAAATAGAGAACCCAGAACCGGACCCACCAGTATATGGCCAATAAATCTTTAACAAAACAGGAAAGAATATCCAATGGAAAAAAGACAGCCTCTTCAAAAAGTGGTGTTGGGAGAGCTGGACAGCAACATGTAGAAAAATGAAATTAAATCACTTCCTGACACCATTCACAAAAGTAAACTCAAAATGCATAAAGGATCTGAATGTGAGACAGGAAACCATAAAAACCCTTGAGGAGAAAGCAGGAAATAGCTTTCTAGACCTCAGTCACAGCAATTTCTTCCTCAACACATCCCCAGAGGCAAGGGAATCAAGAACCAAAATGAACTGTTGGGACCTCATCAAGATAAAAAGCTTCTGCACTACAAAGGAAAAAATCAAGAAAACTAATAGGCAATTGATGGAATGGGAAAAGATAGTTGCAAATAACATATCGGATAAAGGGCTAGTATCCAAAATCTACAAGGAACTCACCAAACTGCACACCCGAAAAACAAATAATCCAGTGAAGAAATAGGCAGAAGACATGAAAAGATACTTTTCCAAAGAGGACATCCAGATGGCCAACAGACACATGCAGTGATGCTCAACATCACTCATCATCAGGGAAACACAAATCAAAACCACACTGAGATACCACCTCACACCAGTCAGAGTGGCTAAAATGAACAAATCAGGACACTATAGATGCTGGTGAGGATGTGGAGAAATGGGAATCCTCTTTCGCCGCTGGTGGGAATACAAAGTGGTGCAGCCACTCTGGAAAACAGTATGGAAGTTCCTCAAAAAATTAACAATAGAACCCCCGTATGACCCAGCAATAGCACTGCTAGGGATTTACCCAAGGGATACAGAAGTGCTGATGCATAGGGGCACATGTACCCCAATGTTCATAGCAGCACTGTCAACAATAGCCAAATCATGGAAAGAGCCTAAATGTCCATCACCTGATGAGTGGCTCAAGAAGATGTGGTATATATATACAATGGAGGACTACATGGCAATGAGAAAGAATGAAATCTGGCCATTCGTGGCACCATGGATGGACCTCGAGGGTGTCATGCTAAGTGAAAGAAGTCAGGCAGAGAAGGACAGATACCATATGTTTGCACTCATAGGTCTAACAGGGGAAATCTAACAGAAGACCATAGGGAGGGGAAGGGGGAAAAATAGTTGAGGAGAGGGAGGGAGGTAAACCATGAGAGACTCTTGAATATTGAGAATAAACCAAGGGCTGATGGAGGGGAAGAGGGGCAGAGGGGTGAAGGGCAAGGAGGAGGGCAATTGTCAGGATGAGCACTGGGTGTTACATGGAAACCAACTTGACAATAAATTATAAAAAAATAAAAATAAATAAAGTACACACCAAAAAAGTGACACACACTGGATATCCCAACTACCTTAAGCAATTCTAGTACTAAATGAGAAATTATTTAAAATGTCTCCAGAGCAAGAAGTCCCTTCTTCATGGATCTGGAATAAGCTCATTCTGGCTTCTGGTTAGACTGTGCATCATGACAGAGTACTAATCCCACTGGAACAACTACAAAAATCAGATGGTCAAAGAAAGTCACATATTTGTAGAGGACATTTCAGAGTTCTGGAGGTAATGAAGTCTAAAGTAACTAAATTCCAAAGAGAGACAAGTACATGCCAGTGGCCATTGTCCTCTCTGGCGAGAGTTGGCTTGGTAGTGAGAGAATTGGGCCAGTCCTGGGCTTAAAAAACTGCTGGGATGAGGTTCTGGTAATGACTGTGTGGCCTGGATAGATTGAAATCTGTAGCAGTCCCAAATGCACACCTAGTTCTCCCAATCTATGGATTCTCCCAGGAGGGTTTTAAAATACATAGTGATATAAGTAATATGG
>NC_043717.1:109414950-109433543 GCF_006229205.1 Suricata suricatta
TGGGCTGTAGTGGACGTTCGACATCTCTCCGTTGTCATTCCCTCTCTCCAACGGTTTCAGGAAATGTTTCTGTTCAATAAAGTTCCTTGACTGTTTCAGCTGAGTCTTGCCTGTGCTGTGGGCATAGGGAAGGGTCACCTGGGGGTGGGGTGGAGCACTAAGTGGCTTGGGACTTGCCATTGGCATTGTGTGTGTGCGGGCCAGGGTCCGAGAGGTGCTTGTGGACCTCTGGGCTGGATAGACCTGCCCAGGGGACCTGAACTTTGGGCATCGGAAGTGTTTCACTGGGTCCCATAAAACTCAGGGAGGCCCCCAGGAATAAGTGGGGTAGATATTAAAGGCAGACTTTCTTCCCTATAGCAGACTGTGCCTGAGGCCCATTATTTGGGCAGAGTGGAGCAGCTCAGAACGTCCAGATGTGCCCGTGGGTGCTCTGGATAAGGGAGCATGGCCAGCGTCGTCATCCTGGCCAGAGACTGATCGTGGGGCCCTCAGGAGGGGAGACTGTGGAGGGAGGGCCACGGTGTTATGGGGAATAGAGGCACCTCATTTGGGACCCCAAGAGGAGTGGGCCGTGACCTGTGGGGTGTAGTGGTCGTTAGACATCTCTGTGTTGTCATTCACTCTTCAATGTTCTGTGAATATTCCTGTTCATTAAAGTTCATTGAATGTTTTAGCTCAGTCTGGACTCCTCTATGGACAATTGAAGGAACGGCCTACTGGTGTAGGAGTGAGGCATACAGTGGCCTGGCGTCTTGAGTTGGCAGTGACGTATGGTGGAAGCATGGTCCAGGATAGAGTATGGAGTGTCTTATTTGCAAAATTTGTCACCATACCGTGAGCAGTGGCTTATGGATCCTGAAAGAGACCTGGGTAAGCTGATGCCTGGTGTGTGCTGGGATCAGCTCATTGAATGTCCTGGGCATACACTGAATGTTTTGGAGATAACTGGGAAAGACACTGAAAGAAAGACCAGGGACAGTACACAGGCTGTTATCCTTGTTTGATACCCCAGCAGATATATATAATGTATATTATATATACTATATGGTATATGTATCATGTTTGTTTATTTTTGAGAGAGAGAAAGAGAGAGAGAGCAAGCAGTGGAGACGCAGAGATAGAGGGAGAGACAGAATTTCCCAAAGCAGGCTCCAAGCTCTGAGCTGTCAGCACAGAGGCCAAGGAGGGGGCTCAGCTCAGGGATTTTGAGATCATGACCGGAGTGGATGCTTAACAAATGAAAGATCCAGGAGCCCCAACAGAGATACGTATTTAATAGCTCCTGCGGTTATTCGCATATCAATTCGGTCTCTCAACTAATGTTCTCGACCTTTCACGATATGTTTGGAAATCAATGAGATTCTGGATTTGGAAGAAAAATGGTTGTGATTCTGGCACTCCTCCAGGAGTCTGGGAGTGGAGACACCAGAAGTCAGGCTTCCCTTGGGAGCTCCTGATTACAGCAAGTCTGTTCGGGAGTGACATCGTCTTCTGTGCGTCTGCGCATTGGGCCGACCGCGCTAAGGCTGGTGTGCGCCTGCGCGCACCGCCATTTCCTGCAGCTGGGAGCTTGGGTCGCGGTGCCCATCGGGAAATGCGACCGTCCACAGAGCGAAATGGCTGCCCTGGGCGAGAATGGCCTCGGTGTTCCTCTTCCTGTTGCCGTGCTAGTTCTTGCCGGTAGATGGTGCGCGAGGATCACAAATGGGCTGAGTCAACAGTCTGCACCCCTCCCCCCCTCCCCCTGGCTTGAGCTGCCCTTGCCCCGCTGGTCTGGTGGTGCCACTGACCTTTGGCTTGAAGCAGCCCCTCTGACCACTTGTGGACCATCGCCACAGTCCAGGCGGAGGCGGGAGAAAGGGAGCGAGCTGGGTGCTCCTAATGAGCTGAAAAGGTGATAGTGCTTGAGATTTTTGATCTTGTTGTTTGTCTTAATGTTTCAACTGCTTCTACACAATAGTTGTGCAGTGATAGCTGTGTTTTAATTATGGAAATCAAAAAGACATAACTAAACGTTTTGCCAAGGAATATTTTAATACCCTTATGTCCACATATATGGAATGACATACTTTTTAAATTAAAAGTTCTGAAGTTACATAAAATAAATTTATTTACATTTTTGTTTAAAAAAATAAGGCCTTATGTACATGGTATATGGCCAGTGGTCTTACAAATGCATTCCTTTCTATCCCCAATAATCAAGCAGAGGATAAGAAACTTATTAATCATGTGTACATACAAAAATCTTTATGTACAATTTGTTCTGTGACTATGTCATACCTATCCTCTCATAATATAGTCAGACACGTGGATCAATTGAACAGCCTATAGAACATCACTCCATCACCCATATCCATTACAATCCTACTCATTGGAGAGGATGGATGAAAGGCTTTTGTAAGACACAACATGTTCTAGAGGATGGGAGATAAACCCTGCAAAGATTCAGGAAGCTATCAATTCAGTGAAGTTTTTAAGAGTGCAGGAGTCCGGGGCATGCCAGGATGCCTCCTCAAAAATAAAAGACAAGTCATGTCTTGAGTCCTACACCACAAAGAAGGAAGTAGTGTACCTGGTGGGCCTCTTTGGGTTCTGGGGACAAAACATTCCATTCCCCCAGGATTATTGCTCTTGCCCATATATCAGGTAACACAGAAGGCTGAGATCTTTGAGAGAGGCGGGGTGCAGGAGATTAATCTGCAGCAGGTCCAAGCTGCAGTGCAAACAGCGATTTGAACCATTTCATTTGGTACACCCCATGGTGTCAGAGGTATCAGCCAGGGGCAAGGATGCAGTATAGAGTTCAAGGCCTGCCTGCATAGGAGAATCACCACCACCCTGGCACCCGGGTTCTGGAACAGGGTTGGGTTATGTGCCTCAGAGCATTATACACCTTTCTAGAAATAGCATCTGGTTGTGTTTTCTGGGTCTTGATAGAGACAGAATGCTCGTCTATGGGACTCCAAGTGACTGTGTGTTTGGAACTTCCTATTAGGAACTGGGTCCCATCAGACTCATGAAGTCAATATCAGATGGCCCATCAGCAGTTCACTGTAGGATGGAAATGGTATCTCGGGAATACATCCTGGGCAGGAAAGGAGGTGTAGTAAGTTCTGTGAGCAGTAGAACAGATATTCATGTTGCCCATCACAAGTACACGATAGGCTGTCTCTCAGCTCACACCTATGGCCACATGATCCTGTATTGGCTTGGTATTTGGGTTCCAACTGAAAGTGAAAGGCTTATGCATTCTAGATATAAACAGGGATGTCTCTGAAAGAAAATGGAGAAGGAAGATATTCCCAACGAGTGGAGGTATAACAGAGGTACATCGTCCTTTATGTAGAAATACCCCAGGATGAGATTATATACAGGCTCCTGAGCATTGGCCAGTTGCCTGGCTCAGGGCCTGGAAGGAGAAAAATTGGAAGATTGAAGACAAGGATGTCTGGCATAGAGTCGTATGGATATGTATATGAGAGTGGGCATGGGGAGAGAATTTTATGCTACATACTAATGCCCACCAGAAGACAACAACACTTAAAGAGGAACTTAGCAGTTAGAAAAAAAATGACTTTTCAAGTTGATGTTAGCCACCCTTCATCATTATCCACTCTGCAACTGACACAATGGGCACATAAACAGAGTGGCTGCAGTAGGACAGATGTTGACTGCTCGTGAGTCCAACATCGTGTAATCCTACTAATCAAGGCCTGTATTGCTATGCTGGCTCTGAATGTCCAGTATCCCAGCAACAGACACCAATGCTGAGACCCCAATGTGGCGCCATTCCTCCAGGTTGACTACATGTTTGTCCCTTCTATCTTGGAAGGAACATTGGTTCTTTTTTACAAGAATTTTAACCTATTTTGAGGGTGGATTTGCCTTTCCTGCTGGCAGAACTTCAGCCAGCATCACTATCCAGGGGCTTTCAGAATGCATGATCTGCAGGCCTGTAATACCACACAAGATAGTGCGAGGGGTATACTTCAAAATGAAAAATGTGTTAGTGGAACCATGAGCATGGGATCCTCTGGTATCACCCACTGCATCACCCAGAAGCTGCTCGCTAGGTAGAGTGTCATAATGTCCTGCTGAAGGTGCTCCTGAAGCACAAGCTGAGAGGTAATACTCTACAAGGATGGAGTGCCATCCTTCAGCATGCAGTATATGCACTGAATCTAAGACCTCCATCTAGCACTGTGTCCCCAGCAGGAAGAATACACAGCTATGGGAACCAAAGAATGGAATCTATAGTGGCCTCACTTTCCATCCTTCCCAGTGACCTATTCAGGGGTAGACCTTCATATCTTCCAAGCTCTGGACCCTGCAGGGGTAGAGGTTCTGGTCCCTAAAGAGAGTGTACTCATACTAGGTGACACAGCCAGAGTTCTGTTGTGCTTCTAGATATGGCTGATACCTGGCTATTTTTTGTTTTCTGTGTCCAGAGACCAGCAGGTGGGAAGAGTCACGATTTTGGCAATGGTAATTGCCGAATCCTATCAAGGAAGAGGTAGAACTGATGTTGCAATGGGAGCAGAGAAGAATATGTGGGGAACCCAGATTATCTCCTTGGTTGATTCTTTGTTTTCTCTTATCCAATTATGACCATGAATGGCCGGTAGCAATTTTGGCCTGAGAAGAGCATGGATACCAGGTACTCAAACCCGTTAGAGATGAAGGAACATCACCAAAACTGAAGAGGTGATAGCTGAGCGTGAAGAAAACCTAGAGTGGATAGTGGAGGAGGGAAATAGTGAGTACCTATTACAGCTACAAGACCAAATGCATCAATGGAGTTGTACTTTGTCCCACCAAATTATTTGTTCAAAGTTTACTGTCAGGAAGAGAGGCCCATGGGAACCATGTATAAACTGTTCCCTAAACAAATGAAGTAGTGAGTCTATGTGGCACCAGGGGTGGATTGTGGTAGCTAGCGAAGTTCACTACTTAGGTATTACATTAAGAGAGGAGTGCAGTCAGATGACTGGATTAACGTACAACATATTCAAGATCCACTACAGCATTTGAGCAGAGTCCATGCTATTCCCAGGCAGCTCTCAGTCAATGACTTACCACAGCAGGACGACTGGAGTAATTTCTGCTCAATGTGGAACTCTCTATGGGCCATCTTTGTACCAGATATCCCAGGTGGGCTGGCCATGACATTTCAAAGTAGTACCACAGTATGAGGCTCTTCCTATCCTTTTTCCATCTCCCTTTTCTTCCACAGGTGTGAGACCTTCACTGTAGTCTTAATGCTCTTCCTGACCTCTCCCCTTTATCTTTATCAACAAATATTTTGCACTTCTAATTCCATGTTGGCTTTCCGGAGGGCTGAAACTGACACATCTGATTGGGCGCAGGTAGAGAAACCCCCTCCCTTTCCTCGTTCATGGAGAAAGTAGGGGGGGGTGGAAAACACGCACTTTCCTCCTACAAATTGCCTTTAAAATAATCTTGGAAATATCTGATCTTCTCTCAGTTAGCCTTGATACAATGGTACTTGCTGAAGTGGCTTTGCCATCTTTTAGTAAATTCAACACTGTAGGGGACTTGTTTGAGGGATATGGGGGCTGATCAGGAAAAATATATGACCATGAGAGGCAGTCACACACAAGCTTTACCGGGCTGCACTTGGACAAGGTTGCACACCCTTCATAACATGAGACCATCCAGAGGCTTATGGGCGGACTAGGAAGTCACCACCCAGAAAAGGAGGAGAGCAAGGTAACTTCTAAGAGAGAGAGGATCAGATAAGGGGCATAAATGTCTTGGTGATGGCAGAATGTCTTTGGAATCAGACAATTCTGAAGGGCAGCAGTGGTTTAGGGTCTTATAATCACAAGCCTTCATTTTATCAATGGATAGCAGATGTAGGGTAAGGTGTCCTGGGATATGCAAAGCATGCATGTCCTAACTGGCAAAAATATGCTTGTTTGGACCATTTCTAAATAATTAAAAGTGTAAAAATTAGACTTCGGCACCTGTGGGCTTTTGAACTGACAGGTCTCAGCCTGCAGTGAAGAAATAAGACACCTAGAAGCCAATACACAGAGACCATCTTAGGCTCATTTACATAACAAGCATTGTGTTGTGTTTCCACTGAGACGAGAGACTGTGTAGGTATTTAGCACCCCATATCCTCAGATTTGGGCTAACATCCTGTGGAAGTACGCAACAGTTCCTCTAACATCTTGCAACATCTTCATATGCTATGCTCTGCCCTACCTTGCTCCAGAGATACAATGGTTAAGAAAACCACTATGGTCCCTGATGTCACAGAACATTTAATTGCTTAAGGAATTGCACTAATACATAGACGATTAGTGTTTTAGGTGCTTAGGAAGGGTAACTACTACAAAAGTGAGTTAGAGAGGGACCTAAGTTAGATGGGGGCAGGGTGTCAGGTGAGGTGCCATTGGTGCAAGGACATAAATGGTGAAACTTGAAGAAAGAGTAGGAGTTGGCCAGGCAAAAGTTGAGGGAGGTCATGCACTGGCAAAAAGAACACAATGGCCAATGAGCACAAGAGTGACGTCAACCTCAGCCACTCTCTCCCACTGTCAAATCCCAGGCTTTGTCACCTCCTGTAACTACCCCACCTTAAGAATCAATGATTCAAGCATCCCACTCTCTGACCTCAGATCCCCTACTATGATCATTTTCTAATCTCTTCAGGGTCTTCAGACATTGAATCCTCTGGTGTTTCAATCTGTCAAACGTCTCCTTTTTTTCACTTGATCTTTTTATTTAAATTTAAAGTAATTTAAAATTACTTTATTCAGGTGTTTTTGACATGCATATATTTAAAGTGTGCAATTTGATTAATGTTGATATATGTACACACCCACGAAGCCATCATTGCCATCAAGATAATAAACACTTCTATCCCCACAAGGCTTCCTCATACCCCTTTGCAGTCCCTCCTTCCTTGTGCTTAAATTCACTTATCACTTCTAAAAGCTTTTTTGGTAAATTCTGAGATTTTCTACATAGAAATGTCTGTAGATAAAGACAGTTTTACTTCTGTTCCAATAATGAATGCCTTTTACTTCTTTTCCCTACCTTGAGACACAGTAAAAAAAAAATGACTATTATCTCAGAATGGCTTTTGGCTTAGCTCATTAGCTTCTTACTGTGCACAACTTTAGAATACAGCATAGGTCTTGAGGGGAAATCCTGCAGTGTGACTCAGTCCCCTACCTCTACCTTCTCATTGAACTCTTGGGTGTTTTTTTTCTTAACCCTATGATGCAACAATTGCACTACTAGGTATTAAACAAAGAATACAAAAATACTAATTTGAAGTGACACATGCACTCCAATGTTTATGGCAGCATTATCTGCAATAACCAAATTATGGAAAGAGCCCAAATGACCATCCACTGATGAATGGATAAGGAAGATGTGGTATATATACACAATAGAATACTAGTCCAACCATGAAAAGAATGAAATCTTGCCACTTGCAATGACATGGATGGAACTAGAGTGTATTATGCTAAACAAAATAAGTCAGTCAGAGAAAGACATATGATTTCACTCAAAAGTAAAACTTAAGAAACAAAACACATAAGCAAAGGGAAAAATAGAGAGAGGGAGGCAAAACAAGAAAAAGGTTCTTTAATAAATTTAATGTATATTTATATATTTTAAGATTTTATTTTTTTTACTTTATTTTTTTAATGTATAGTGTATTGTCAAGTTGGTTTCCATATAACACCCAGTGCTCTTCCCCACAACTGCCCTCCTTTAGGACCATCATCTCTCTTCCCCTCTCCCCCTCCCCCTTCAACCCTCAGTTCATTTTCAGTATCCAAAAGGCTCTCTTGATTTGCCTCCCTCCCCCTCCCTAACTCTTTTCCCCCCCTTCCCCTCCCTATGATCCTCTGATAAGTTTCTCCTGTTAAACTTATGAGTAAAAACATATGGTATCTTTTTATGCCCAAGATTTCAATATCGCCCCCAAAAACCAGAGACCACCGGGGAGACCGAGTCACGCATGCAAAAGCAAAGGGCTTTATTATTATTACGGGCTCGAGCTCAGCCTCATAGACTTCACCAATGCAGTGGATCCACGCTGAGAGCCCCAAACAAAGGTGGGTAGGGCTTTTTATGGGGTTTGGGAAGGGGGAGTTACAGGAAATTGGGACACAGGTAGTGATCCAATCACTATTGCCTATCATTATAGGCAGTAACTTTAACCATACACATTGTTACTTTTGGTGGGACCCAATCATAACATTTAGAGTATTGACCAATTACAGAGTGGACCTAGGACCCTCACATAGGGCGTGACTAGCCTTAAGCAATAGGTGATTATCTATAGCTTCTATCTTTAGGCTTGCCCTTAGAAATGTTAAGGGTGTTAGCTGCCCTTTCCTGATTGGGTGTTCCAAGGGTGGTCCCTCCTTCCTTGGGCAATGTGTGCCCTTCTGTTGTCTAATGATTCTGAGAAACCAACACTTAGGCCTCCAAGGTCAGAGGGGAACTTGAAGGCTGTCATGGAATCAGTTTGATTCAGACCTGCATCCTTACAATCTGTCCTTCTCTACCTGACTTATTTTGCTTAGCATGACACCCTTGAGGTCCATTAATAAGCTATGAATGGCCAATTTTCATTCTTTCTCATTTCCATATAACACTCCATTATATATCACATCTTCTTGATCCACTCATCAGGTGATGGACATTTAGACCCAGCAAAAAAGGAGAACTACAGTGCTATTGCCGGGTCATAAGGGAGTTCTACTGATAGTTTTTTGAGGAGCCTTCCTGCTTTTTTCCAGAGCAGCTGTACCAGTTTACATTCCCACCAACAGTGTAGGAGGGTGCCCGTTTCTCTACATAGTCCCCTGATTTGTTCATTTTAGCCACTCTGACTGGTGTGAGGTGGTATCTCAGTGTGGTTTTGATTTGTATTTCCCTCATGATGAGTGATGCTGAGCATCATTTCGTGTGTCTGTTGGTCATCTGGATGTCTTCTTTGGAGGAGTGTCTATTTATGTCTTCTGCCCATTTCTTCACGGGATTATTCATTTTTTAGGCGAGGAGTTTAGTGAGTTCCTTGTAGATTTTGGATACTAGCCTTTTAACTGATATGTCATTTGCAACTATCTTTCTCCATTCTTTTGGTCGCCTATTAGTTTTCTTGATTGTTTCCTTTGCAGTGCAGAAGCTTTTTATCTTGATGAGGTCCCAAGAGTTCAGTTTTGCTTTCATTTCCCTTGCCTTTGGGGATGTGTTGAGTAGGAAATTGCTGCAGTTGAGATAAACAAGGCTGTTTCCTGATTTCTCCTCTAGGGTTTTGGTAGTTTCCGGTACCAAATTCAGGTCCTTAATCCATTTTGAGTTTGATTTTGTGTATGGTGTAAGAAAGTGGTCTAGTTTCATTCTTCTGCATGTTGCTGTCCAGCTTTTCCATCACCATCTGGTGAAGAGACAGTCTTTTTTCCATTGGATACTCTTTCCTGTGTTGTCAAAGGTTAATTGGCCATACAACTGTGGTCCGGTTCTGGGTTCTCTATTCTATTCCATTGGTCTACGTGTCTGTTTTTGTGCCAATACCATACTGTTTTGATGATGACAGCTTTGTAGTAGAGGCTAAGTCTGGGATTGTTATGCCTCCCGTTTTGATTTTCTTCTTCCATATTACTTTGGCTATTCGGGTTTTTTTGTGGTTCCACACGAATCTTAGGATAGTTTGCTCTAGCTATGCAAAGAATGCTGGTGCAATTTTGATGGGGATTGCATTGAATGTGTAGATTGCTTTGGGTAATAGTGACATTTTCACAATGCTTATTCTTCCGATTCATGAGCATGGAATGTTTTTTCATTTCTTGGTGTCTTCTTCCATTTCTTTCATAAGTTTTCTATAGTTTTCATCAGACAGGTCTTTTACATTTTGTTAGGTTTATTCCTAGGTATTTTATGGTTTTTTGTGCAATTGTAAATGAGATCAGTTTCTTGATTTCTATTTCTGTTGCTTCATTATTGGTGTATAAAAATGCAACAGATTTCTGTATGTTGATTTTGTACCCTGTGACTTTGCTGAATTCATGGATCAGTTCTAGAAGGCTTCTGGTGGAGTCAGTTGGGTTTTCCATGTAGAATATCATGTTATCTGTGAAAAGTGAAAGTTTGACTTTATCTTTGCCAATTCTGATGTCTTTTATTTCCTTTTGTTATCTGATTGCTGATGCTAGGACTTCCAGCACTATGTTAAACAGCAGTGGTGAGAGTGAACATCCCTGCCGTGTTGTTGATCTCAGGGGGAAAGCTCTCAGTTTTCCCCATTGAGGATATTAGCTGTGGGCTTCTCATAAATGGCTTTTGTGATGTTTAAGTAAGTTCCTTCTATTCCGACTTTCTCGAGGGTTTTATTAAGAGAGGATGCTGTATTTTGTCAAATTCTTTTTCTGCATCTATCGACAAGATCATATGGTTTTTATCCTTTCTTTTGTTAATGTGATGTATCATATTGATGGATTTGTGAATATTGTGCCAGCCCTGTAGCCCACAAATGAATCCCACTTGATCATGGTGGACAATTCTTTTTATATGCTGTTGAATTCAATTTGCTAGTATCTTTTTGAGTATTTTTACATCTGTATTCATTAAGAATATTGGCCTTTTTTTTGTTGTTGGGTCTCTGTCTGGTTTGGGAATCATGGTGATGCTGGCTTCGTAGAATGAGTTCAGAAGTTTTCCTTCTATTTCTAATTTTTGGAATAGCTTGAGAAGAATAGGTATTAAGTCTGCTTTGAATATCTGGTAGAATTCCCCTGGGATGCCATCTGGCCCCGGGCTCTTATTCATTGGGTGATTTTTGATAACTGATTTGATTTCTTCACTGGTTATGGGTCTGTTCAGATTTTCTATCTGTTCTTGTTTGAATTTTCGTAGTGGCACTTCATCATTATACAAAATCTCTTTTATGTTTTTCATGAGGACCCTGATATCTGAAAAAGTCTCATATATTCTTTTCTCATGAAAAAGTGACCATATTCCTCCTACTTAGAAATAAGCAATTCCATTGTTCCTTCTTATTTTCCATTTATTTCTCTTTATAACATCATTATATTTGGTTCAATAGGATCTCCATTTAAAGCACCATTTGAGGCTCATTTCCCAGTACTAAAATATTACAGGTTATTTGTTTCTTCCCATTAAGCAGGAAAATGACGCAAAACATAAATAATACAAAAAAATTAGAAACACTCAATGTTGTTAAGATGTCAGTTCTTCCCAACTTGATCTGTAAATTGAACACAATTCCAATGAAAATCCCAGCAAGCTATTGTGTGGATATTAACTGATTCTAAAGTTTACATGGAGAGGCAAAAAGACCCAGAATAGGGGTGCCTGGGTGGCTCTGTTGGTTAAGCATCCGACTTCGGCTCAGATCATGATCTCCCAGTCCATGGGTTCCATCCCTGCATCAGGCTCTGTGCTGACAGCTCAGAGCCTGGAGCCTGCTTCAGATTCTGTGTCTTCCCACCTTTCTCTGCCCCTCCCCACTCATGCTCTATCTCTCTCTGTCTCTCAAAATAAAGAAACATTAAAAGTTTTTTAAAAAGATCCAGAATATCCAGCTCAGGATTGAAAGGGAACAAATTTGGAGGGCTGACACTACCCAAGTCTGAATTTTTTTAAATGTTTTATTTATTATTGAGAGAGAGAGAAAAGGACGAGCAGGGGAGGATCAGAAAGAGAGGGAGACACAGAATCAGAAGCAGTCTCAAGGCTCTGAGCTGTCAGCACAGAACCCAAAGCGGGGCTCTAACTCATGAACTGTGAGATCATGACCTGAGCCAAAGTCAGATGCTCAACTGACTGAGCCACACAGGGACGCCCAACTTTAAGACTTACTATAAACCTAGGGTAATCAAGAGGATGTGGTATTGGGAAAACAATAGACAAACAAATTAATGGAACAGAATAGAGACCTCATAAATAGATCAATATAGTCAACTGACCTTTCACAAAGGAGCAAAGATTGACTTTTAGACAAATGGTGCTGGAAGAGCTGGACATCCACATGCAAAAAAAAAAAAAAAGAATTTAGAGATAGACTTTTAAACCTTCACAAAAATAAACTCAAAATGAACTATAGACTTAAATGTAAAACACAAAACAACAAAACTCCTGGAAGATAACACAGAATAAAGCCTAGATGCTCTTGGGTATGGCAATAACTTTGTAGATACGATACCAAAGGCACAATCCATGAAAGAAATAATTGACAAGCTGGACTTCATTAAAATTTTAAAATTCTGTGAAAGACAATATCAAGGAAGTGAGAAGACAAGCCACACGCTGGGAGAAAATATTTGCAAAATCCTTGATAAAGGATTATTGTGCAAAATATATAAAGAGCATTTAAAACTCAGAAATAAGAAAAACCAAAAACCATATTGAAAAATGGGCAGAAGACCTGAGAATACACTTCACTCAAGAAGACATATAGATTGGCAAGTAAGCACATGAAATTATAGTTCACATCATATGTCATTAGGGAAATGCAAATTAAAACAATGAGATATCACTATGGAAATTCGAATTAAAACAGTAAGATACCACTACACACCTTAGAATAGCCAAATTCTGGAACACTGACAACACAAAATGCTAGTGAGAAGGTGGAGCAACAGGAATTCTCATTCATTGCTGGTGGAAATGTAAAATTGTGCACTGGGTGTTGTATGGAAAACAATTTGACAATAAAATATTATGGAAAAAAATAAAATAAAATTTATACATCAAAAAAACCCAAACAAACAAAAAAGGAAATGTAAAATTGTAAGGCCACTTTGGAAGACAGTTTGCAGGTATATCACAAAACTAAGCTGACTCTCACCATATGATCTAGCTTTTTTTGCTCCTTGGTATTTACCCCAAAGAGCTGAAAATTTATGTTTATACAAAAACCTGCACATGAATGCTTATAGCAGCTTTATTAATAATTGCCAAAACTTGGAAACAACATGATGTCTTTCAGTAGCTGAATGGTGCATCCAGACAATGGAATACTATTTAGCATTAAAAAGAAATGAGATATCAAGTCATGAAAAGACATAGATGAATCTTAAATGCATGTTTACTAACTAGAAGTCAATCTGAAAGGGATATATACTATGTAATTCCAGCTACATGACATTCTGCAAAAAGCAAAACTGTGGAGACAGTAAAAAGATCAGTGATTCCCAGGGTTTAGTTGGGGAAAAGGATGAATGGGCAGAATGCAGAGGATTTTTAGGCAGTGAAACCACTTTTTATAATACTATAAATATATATATTTATATATAGTGATATAAGTCATTATATAAATATATAAATAAATTTTATTCTAAAAAGTGAAGCCACTTTTGGTAATATTATAAATATATATTTATATATAATTATATGTCATTATACATTTGTCAAAACTCAGAGGATGCACAACACCAAGAATAAACCTTAATGTAAAATAGTTGAGTAATTGTAATAAATGTATCACTATATTGTGAATTGTCAATAGCATAGAGGGTTGTGTGTGTAGGGTGGAGTAATGAGTATATGGGACATTTTTATATCTCCCATTCAATTTTGCTGTGAACCAAAACTTGCTGTTAAAAATAAAGTTTATTAATTACAAAATAATGCAAAATTATGGATGCATACCTTTTTTATAATTATGTCTGCAATGAATGACCTTAATTGCAAACAAGATCACGTTGTGATGCACTGGGGGTTAGGATTACACCATATGAATTTGGGGAGGACCCAATCCAACACACAACAATCTTAAAAAATTAAGGGGAGTAATTTCTGTCTATCCACACATTCTGCCACAGAAATTTCTTATAGTCTACACCAAAACTTCATTGACTCAAGAATGGTAATTTAGAGGAGCTATTGTAATCTGAGGATGTATAAACATTACAATGTTATTGGCTGTGAATACCAAAAAATATGACTCAATGTCAGCCATGTGAATGAGCCATCTTGGGTTTCCAGCACAGTTAAGCCTTCATATCATTAAATTCCCAGCTCGTATCTTCAATCACGTGAAAAACCTAAGAGATAACTGCCCACCTAAACTTTCCCCTAGTTCCTAACTCACAAAACTCTGTGCAGAATAAAATGGTTGTTGTAAGGCAGTACGCTTTGGGTAATTGGTTACCAGTTGGTTACCAGCAAAAGTAACTTAAATGGAAAAAGTTTCCAGATTACGCAAAGAAATCCCATGAAGCATAAAAGATGAGAAACTTCCAATAAAGTAATGGGAAAGATTAGTAAGAATTTCAAGCAAAAGGAATCAGAAATGGACCCCTAACTAAGGTATTAAACGTCATTTATAATCAGAGAAATTCAAAGTAAAAACATAAGAAATAACAATTGACATCCCCCTAAATTGGCAACATACAAGTCACATAACATTAAATGTTGGTGATGATGTGGAGATTGAGTGAGGTATAAATTGGTATGGCAAACTGAAGAAAAATTTGACAATGTATTTTAAAACTAAAAATAGTCTTTGACCCAGCAATGCCACTGCTAGGTACATACCCTAGTGAAACTCTCCGAGAATATTTTAGAGCAGCATTATTTTGATAGCTAAAAATGAGAAACAGCTCAAATATCTATCAGTGTGAAAACTTATAAATACATATTTGTACCCACACACACGCGTACATACACTCCCACAATGGAATATTATTCAGAAGTGAAAATTGATGAACTAAATCAATGATGAACTGTATCAAAATGGTGATTCTCATAAACAATGATTAGTTAACTAGATGGATTAATACTGAGAATATGATACCATTTATACAAAGTTTAAAACATGGGAACACAATACTTCCAGTTGCTTAAGATAAATTTATTTGCAGTGGAAATACAAAGAAGTGTAAATGCAGAACAGTGCTTCCCTCTATGGGACAGAAAGCAAGGGAATATTGGGAAGGAGTATGCAAAGACGTTAATTTCGTTGGCAGTATTTTATTTTTTATTTTTTTGAATGTGTCAATTTTTAAAATATAATTTATTGTCAAATTGGCTTCCACATAACATCCAGTGTTCATCCCAACAAATGCTCTTCTCAATGCCCATCACCCACTTTCCCCTCTTCCCCACCCTCCCATCAACCCTCAGTTTGTTCTCTGTATTTAAGAGTCTTTTATGGTTTGCTTACCTCCCTTTCTGTTTGTAACTTTTTCCCTCCTTTCCTTCCCCCGTGGTCTTCTGTTAAGTTTCTCAAGACCCACATATGAGTGGAAACATCTGATATCTGTCCTCTGCCTGACTTATTTCACTCAGCATGACACCCTCGAGTTCCATCCACGTTGCCACAAATGGCACGATTTCATTCTTCCTCACTGTCATGTAGTCCTCCATTGTGTAGATAAGCCACATCTTTTTTTTTTAGACTTTCAGTTTGTTTTCTTTTTTCTTTTTCTTTTAAATCGTTTATTGTCAAATTGGTTTCCATATAACACCCAGTGCTCTTCCCCACAAGTGCCCTCCTCCATTACCACCGCCCCCCTCCCCCTTCAGTTCACAGTTCATTTTCAGTATTCAATAGTCTTTCATAATTTGTGTCCCTCTCTCTCCCCAACTCTCTTCCCCCCTTCCCCTCCCTATGGTCCTCTGTTAGGTCTCTCCTATTAGACCTATGAGTGCAAACATATGGTATCTGTCCTTCTCTGCCTGACTTACTTCACTTAGCATGACTCCCTCCAGGTCTGTCCACTTTGCTACAAATGGCCAGATTTCATTCTTTCTCATTACCATGTAATACTCTGTTGTATATGTATACCACATCTTCTTGATCCACTCATCAGGTGATGGACATTTAGGGTCTTTCCATGATTTGGCTATTGTTGACAGTGCTGCTATGAACATCCAAAATCCACCAGGAACTCACCAAACTCCACACCTGAAAAACAAATAACCCAGTGAAGAAATGGGCAGAAAAGATGAACAGACACTTCTCCAAAGAGGACATCCAGATGGCCTACAGGCACATGAAACGATGCTCAACATCACTCATCATCAAGGAAACACAAATCAAAACCACACTGAAATACCACCTCACGCCAGTCAGAGTGGCTAAAATGAACAAATTAAGAGACTATAGATCCTGGTGAGGGTGTGGAGAAAGGGGCACCCTCCTGCACTGTTGGTGGGAATGTAAACTGGTGCAGCCGCTCTGGAAAACAGTGTGGAGGTTCTTAAAAAAAAAAAAAATCCCAGTCTGTCTCAGAGCCAGCAGATCAGACTCCCCAGAGATAGGGCTCAGAAATTATTCCCCTAGGTAACCATGAGACTACTGGTCTAAGCTAGGAGAAAGCCACTCCAGCGGAGGTGGCCTCCTTCATGCTCTATTACACTTTTCACTTTATAAGTGGAATTTTTCTATCAGTTCCTCAATTTTAGTGCCTTTGTGCTAGTACCATGCTAGGCAATGGAAACATAAAAGCAAATAATACATTTTTACTGGCTTCAGAGGTCTTCTATTTGAATGGAAGAGACATTATTCTTTATCATCCTTTGAGCACAGAGTCAAGGAGGCCCTAAAACCAGAGGAAAGGTTAACTCCAATTATAAAAGAATTCAAAAATTTTCAAACACAGCATATTAAAATCTATCACTTCAAGCCTACTGTCTCCAAATCACTCTTTCCTGACATTCAGGATATCCACAGACCTGCTCCATTGCACCTTGGCTGGGACCTTTATGTGCCTTTTCCCAGAGACATTTTGGATGCTCCCTGTTACCTTAGATATGCCTTTGTATCTCCCCTTGATGTCTCATAACTTTGCCATTTACTCATTGTGTCACTTTGGCATGGTTGTGTCCCTTCACTGAGACTCATTTCTGGCTCTGTAAGTTGAGCAGATGGTTAAGTCCTCTGAGTGACAAAACTGGGAACTGTATGTAGTCTTCCAGAAAAGTATGCTATTTCATTGCCATCCTAGGATCACCAAAAGCTGATTTGGAAATTTGCGAACAAGTATTTTATAAGAGACATGGATTTTGAGTAACTTCATAGATGTTTTTAAGGGAAAAAAAAAGACAGATGGTAGACTTTCAAAGCACCCCTGAGTAGTCCCATTCCATATGCCATGGAAAGGGAATCACCACTTTTGGAGGAAAACAATTTTTCACAATTTTGTCATTTTCCCACATGATTGAATAGAAGGAAACCTACAAATCTAAAGTTGAGCCAATTCTCTCTCTAGTAAATATGAAGAGGATCTTTCCTCCTCACAAGGACTATGAGTGGACAGAAGTAAGAAAAGTAAATTCTAATGTATATGAGATAACCAGAATAGAAATAGTCCCAAGTCTACTCAAATGCTATGGGGACCAATTTAGAATCTAATTTCAATTCCACCTGCAATCAAGTGTATGCTTCTGAACGTGTCCTTTCACCTCTCTGAGCCTCATGAGTCAAATAAGGATGTTAATACCTACCACCCAGAACTCTGGTGAGAGTGAAATGGAAAAAATTTTATGAAGTCATGGTAGGAATGTTTATCCAGTTGGAGCAGAGTAAAGCACTTAGAGGTCATTGTTACATGGTCCTTGTCAGGCAAACAATCATCACAATGTGGAGTGGGAATGAAAGGGTACAGTTCTATGCCTCACCCAGTACAAGGTGGCTCTCCAGACTTGGCCTGACATGTGAGCCTAGCCTGGGCATTCAACATGGGCCCCTCCTTCTGTGGCTTAGGAGAGCCCTGCCCACAGGAGGTTGAGGATGTTAGTTGGCAGAGCAGGCAGGAGCACAGACCACTGGACCATTTGCCTAAAGGGCAATCACTCCTTCCCTCATTCTGATGCCACTGTATCCCTCATATGCAGCACACCCACAGCCCACCTGCCATCATGAAAAGGCAGGCCCAAGGGGTTGGGCTCCAAATGGAGAAAGCAGCTTTCCCAAACAGTGGACTTGCAGCACTCAAAGTGGAAAAAGCCCAAGCAAACCAGTACGCTGAGTCACTCTCTTTGGGGCCGGCCCCTGGCTCTGGGGCAGGGATGCACCTTGGCCCGTAGTGCGCCCACAGCGGCCACAGCCCCTGCGCCAGCGTGGGAACTGCTGCCCCCCGGTTGGGGTGGCGCGTGTGAGCGCTCATGTGCGCAGGCGGCATCTACTCCACGTAATCACACGTGGACGAAGTCCTTCTCGCCCAGCTGAGACAGGACCAGTTCTGGGTGGGGTGGAGGAGGGGGCGCCAACAGGTGAAGAGGCCCCAGGACGCTCCCCGCCTCCATCCGGCTCCCCACCCAGGCCAGAACGCAGTGCTGGCGGGCGCATCTCGGGTCTGCCCAGACGCTCTCCGGTGGGCAGCCGGGATGTGGACCCCTCTCCACGCTGACGCCCCGAGAGCACGTACCGGGAGGCGCGGGCGGCTGGCAGGGTTGGGTCTAGGATGGGGGCACTGGCTCTCGGATCCCTAGGGACCCCACCTGTGCCAGCGCCCCCGCTGGGGCGCGGGAAGGAGCAAGTGACGTCACGCGCGGTCCCGGGGTGCCCGCGGCGGTGGCCACAGCCCGGCCGCGTGACCCGCGCGCGCCAATGGCCTGCGGTCTCCGGG
>NC_043717.1:109433643-109435648 GCF_006229205.1 Suricata suricatta
CTGGCGTGGCCTCCCCCTGCCTCCAGAGCTCTGCGGCCTGGGAGGGGAGGGGGCCCCTGGGCCCTCTGAGCCTACTTGCTGGAGGAGGACTTGGGGGGGCTCATCTCCCCAGCCCCGTCCTCGTTTCCCGGCTCCTCTGGGATGGGCTTGAGCCCGTTTTCCAGGGGCTCCCCAGCCTCCCGGTCTCCTGCCTGGGCAAAGTCCTCTGGCTCACAGCCTGGACCTCCTGGGCCCCCTCTGGAAATGCTGCCCATCTGGGCAGGGCGGGGGCCCCCAGGGGCCTCTGAGGGTGTTGCCTGACCTAGGCCCGCAGGGACAGCATCACGGTCATCACTGTCCTCCTCCTCAGACTCTCGCTCCTCCTGCTCTTTCTCCTCCACCTTGTCATCCTCCGCCTTACCATTGGCTCTGGTATCAGCCTGAGCACCTGACCCTTCCTCTGCCTGGGCTCTCTCATTCCTGGCTAGACTGGCCTCCCATGCCTCAGAGTCCCGAACAAGCCCCAGCATCTCTAGGAAACTTGGAGACCTCCCAACCATTCTCAACTTCCTCAGCGCTTCATCCAGCGGCTCAGTAAGGTTGGCTCTGGTGAGCACCTGCCTCAGGCGCACATGGTCAGCTGAGGCTCTGGCCAGGGCCCCCTTCTCGATGGCTTTCTGCAGCAGGACTTCCAGCCGCAACACGAAAGCAGAGAGTCGCTCCCCTGACTGTTGCTGAGCTGTCAAACACTTCACCCGGATGGTCGCCTGGGACTCGTTGTCTCCAAACACCTGGATCAGGGCCGCCAGGCAGTCCTGAGCTGTCCTGGCAGGGTTTTCTGCCAGGAGCCCATGCACGAGCTGCAGGGCTGTCCCTCGAAGGCCTTCCATCAGCCGCCTCCTCTTCTCCCTTTCCGAGACCCCCTGCCACACATGTAGCATATCAGTGGTGTGGTCGAGCCAGGCCTCAAAGGACTCCTCCCCAGGGGCGGGCTGATCCCTCCCAGAAAACATGCCCAGGCGCTGGTACCGCATGGTCTCCACCCAGGGCTGGACAGCCTGACTGACCGATCGGAGCCAGCACACCCGGCGCAGCCCCAGGCCCAGGGCCCCAGCCACACTCTCCACCGTCTGCCCCTGTTGCTCCAGGAAGTGGAACACGCGACTGAGAATCTCCTCGCCTGAGCAACGGGGCACAAAGACTACGTTCCAGGGACCACCGGTGCCCGGGATTTCCCTGGGGACCAAAGCATAGTTGACATCCTGGTCAAGCTCTACCAGGGCTGCAGTGGCATTATCCTCCTCTCGAAACACTTTGCCCAGCACGGTGAAGTGGCCCATGGGCCACAGGGCGGCCTCCAGAGACTCTTGGAGTTCGGCTTCATCACAGTCCTCCGGGATGCCCAGAATGAGCAGACCCCTTCGAGCGCTGACGCCCATCCACCTGCACCAGTCCTGCAGCATCGTCACGGCCATCGCGCGCAATTTCCACCGGCGCAGGGCTAACCAGCCTCAGGAAACGGCTCCCTGCGGGGACCAGGGTGGCACTGGTCAGGGTGGGGATGGGAGATGAATTAGGGACGGAGCCTAGGACTCGGAGAGAACCGCCCAGGGTCTCCGCAGCCTGTGAATACAAACCAGGCGAAAGCAAGGTTAAGGCCCACACTCCCCGCCCACCCCCAGGTGACCCTCCTCACCCGGGCGGGCCGCGCCTCTGCAGCCCAGGTTCGACCCCTGCCCCGCCTTCCACCGGCCCGCCAACGGGGCCACAGCCCCCTCCCCACCGCGTCCCCCTCCCCCCGCGGGATGCTGCAGCCCTCCTGGGGCCGGCAGAGGGCGGCCGGGTCTCCCGGAGGCGCGAGCGCACCCTCTCGGGGTCTGGTACCTTCCTCTGGGTCGGGGTTCCTTCCTGGTCGAGGTCCCAGCAGGAGGGGCACAGGGGCTGCGTGGAGCGGCGGCGGGGTCGTGCGCCCCTCTTTCCGTGGCTCTCTCTCACTCCCTCTCCTTCTCCTCCCTGTCCCTCTCAC
>NC_043717.1:109435748-109438524 GCF_006229205.1 Suricata suricatta
GGAACAGAGGCACCTCGTTTGGGACCCCAAGAGGAGGGGGCCGGGACCTGTGGGCTGTAGTGGACGTTCGACATCTCTCCGTTGTCATTCCCTCTCTCCAACGGTTTCAGGAAATGTTTCTGTTCAATAAAGTTCCTTGACTGTTTCAGCTGAGTCTTGCCTGTGCTGTGGGCATAGGGAAGGGTCACCTGGGGTGGGGAGAGGGGGCCGGAAAAAAAATTCTCGTTCAGCACTCATGGGAGGCTTCTCCAGTGAGGGGGTAGGGTAGGCATTGTGACAGAAAACGAGGATATGATCAGGGCCTTTCTAGAATTTTATAGGTGAATCATAAAATTTTGGGGTTCCATTGGTCCTCGTGTTGGGATAGTCCTGTCCTCTTTGCCTTTTGAAACCTGTGAGGTTGTTCAGTGTTCTCCGTTACTAGGCAGAAGTGGGCCCTGGCATCCAGTGGCTGGGATTGAATATGGTTTCAGGTGTGTGATGCACCGAGTGGGGCCATGCAACAGAGAACCGCCTTGTCCCAAAGGGTTAGACATCCTTGTTGAGAAAACCAAATTAGACTGATGGGGCTTTAATTTTTTTATTTTAACTTTTTATTTCAATTCTAGTTAATTAACATACAATGTTAGGTTTGTTTCAGGTGTACAGTACAGTGATCCAAAACTGCCATACGTTACCTGCTGCTCATCAGAACGGTCCTCCTTAGTCCTCACCATCTATTTCACTCATCACCCACCCACCTCCCCTCTGGTAACCATCAGTTTGTTCTCTATAAATAAGAATTTGTTTCTTGGTTTCCCATGGAATTCTACTTGGCAATCAAAAAGAATGAAATCTTGCCATTTGCAACAATGTGGATAGAACTAAGACGGATTATGCTAATCAAAAAAAATCAGGCGGAGAAAGACAAAAGTCATAAAATTTCTCTCATATGTGGAGTTTAAGAAACACAACAGATGAACATAGGGGAAAGGAAGGAAAATAAGAAAAAAACAGGGTGGCAACAATGGTGTGGTACTGGGGTATGTTCAGGGTTGCATCCGAGAGGCTGTGTGACTGGAACTTAGCACAAGCTGTGACTGGCTGGGGCACCTAAAAACTCAGGGAATCCCAGGAATAATTAGGTTCAACTTTGAAGGGAGGGGGATGGACATCCGGTAACACCCGAGGCTCCAGCATCTGTGGAAGAGCTTCATGGCTCAGGGCGTCCACAGGCTTAGAGAGTTCATGTGTGTAATCCTAGAACCAGTCATTGCAACGACGGAGAAACTATGAACATTGTACCCAGTCAGCCATTTACAGGTGTACAGCTCAGCGGCATTAAGCACACTCTTACTTACAACCATCGCTGCCATCCATCTCCAAAACTTGTTCATCTTTCTGAACTGGAACTCTGTACCCATCCGACACCTATTGCCCATTCCCTCCCCCTCCCAACCCCTGGCGACCACCACCTTACTCCCTTTCTCTATGAATTTGGGGACCGCATACATACACCATTTGTCCTTTTGTGACATATTTCACTGAGCATAATGTCTTAAATTCCCCCACATTGGGAAGGCGGAGGCTTGAGCACCAGATCCGCACTCTGGTGATTTCCCAGGAAGATGGCCTGTGAAATGTCCTAGGGTGCTGGAACTGGAAACCCCGAGCCCTGGCCTCCACCCTTGGCACAGGTGCCAGGAGGGAGGTCCATCTACTGGGCGTTTCTCGGCCAAGGTGCCGCCCCCAGCATGTGCGCCTTGCCGACCCATCAGGGACACTCCGGTGTAGGTGTGGCTGGCTAGTCCTCCAAGGTGCTGCCCCTAGGACCTGCGCCAACTCAGCCAAGGTGCCACCCCCAGCATGTACGCCTAGCCAACCAATCAGTGATGCTCCTGCTGATGGGTGGCAGGATAGCTCCGCAAAGGAGCCGCCCCCGGTACGTGCACCAACTCGGACAAGATACCGCCCTCAGCACGTCCACCAACTCTGCCAAGGTGCAGCCCCCAGCACACACGCCTAGCCACCAATCAGCGATGCTCCAGCCGAGGCATGGCTGGCTAGCTCCACAAAGAGCCGCCCCCAGCACCTGCACCAACTCGGCAAGGTGCCGCCCCCAGCACACGCACCTAGCCAACCAATCAGTGCCTCTGTTGCTGAGGCGTGGCTGCCTAGCTCTGCCCAGGTGCTGCCCCCAGCACCCACGCCTAGCCAACCAATCAGTGCCTCTCTTGCCGAGGCGTGGCTGGCTAGCTCCACAAGGTGCCGCCCCCAGCACACGAACCTAGCGAACCAATCAGTGCCTCTGTTGCTGAGGCGTGAGGGCCTAGCTACGCCGAGGTGCCGCCTTCAGCACGCACGCCTAGCCAACCAATCAGTGCCTCTGTTGCTGAGGCGTGAGGGCCTAGCTCCACTCAGGTGCCGCCATCAGCACGCACACCTAGCCAACCAATCAGTGCCTTTGTTGCTGAGGCATGGCTGCCTAGCTCCACCCAGGTGCCACCCCCAGCACACGCGCCTAGCCAACCAATCAGCGACGCTCTTGCCGAGGCGTGGCTGGCGAGCTCCACAAGGAGCAGCCCCCAGAACCTGCGCCAACTCAGCAAAGGTGCGGCCGCTAGCACGCGCACCTAGCCAACCAATCAGTGCCTCTGTTGCTGAGGCGTAGCTGCCTAGCTCCGCCCAGGTGCCGCCCTCAGCACCTGCGCCTAGCCAACAAATCAGCGACGCTGTGGCTGAGGCGTGGCTGGCTAGCTCCAAAATGAGCCACCCCCAGCACGCGCACCTAGCCAAC
>NC_043717.1:109439024-109467109 GCF_006229205.1 Suricata suricatta
TTTATGCATGTGAGACGGTTTTCTTTCTTTTTTTTTTAATATTTTTACATTGTAGTACTTGTTTTGCTTGTTGGGGGTGTTTGCTTATTTAATACATTCGTCAGGGATAGAAATTACATGCTGTTTTTTTCCCCTAGGAAGTGTGTCTTGGGTTTTTCCCTTATTATTTTCTTTACTTTTTTTTTTTCCTCTTCCTTTTTTGGTGGTGGGGGTGGTTATGTTTAAATGAAGTTGCTTTTACAGCACCAAAGACTTAATCATCCATTTCCTACATAAAAGGTAGCTACTTTTTTGCATGGACCTCAAGTATATTGTAGTGTAGAGGTGGAATTTAAGGAAAGGTATTAAGCAGGCTGTGTTGTAGCTTATGGGCAAGTAATAAACTGTATCATGTATCTTGAATGTATCATAGATAAGCTGCTATATAACGATTGCCACTTCAGATAGCTGTGAAATTAGGTGATTAACTAGTTGTTACTTAACCTTCTAATTTCTGTATACGTCTAAGTACATGAAACAGAAGTTGGGGTTCTGATTTTTTACTTTGCTTTTCTGTTTGGAGTGTCATTGTAACTACTGTATTGTAAATGATGGAAAATAACTGCATATGTTAAAAAAATAAATTGTGTTATATTCAAAAAATAAAAAATAAAAAATAAAAAAATTATGAGTAGGGCCAAAATAAATAGATTAAAAAATGCTAGAAAAATACTAACAGAAAAAAGCAGGTAGAGCAAAACTATCATGTAAAATAGAACCCAAAGCAAAATGTTTCCAAAGAGACAAATATAAATATTGTTGTAAGTAAAAGACATAAGGCCAAAGAAGTTATGACAGAAATAAACTTTTGTGCCCAACATGGCTTCATAATATATGAAGCAAAAAAACTGAAGGAAATTCAAAAAGAATTGGATATAATCAGAGTAGAAGAGACTTACTGTACTCCTGTCAGGAATTAAGAGGCCAAGGAGACAAAATATAAGTCAGAATATGGAAGATTTGAGTAACAGAAGTCATGAGCTCCACGTAACAGATATACAGTGTATGTATAATGCCCTTCCAATCAGATAATACAGCTTCTTCTCAGATGTCTATGGAACATTATCCAAGAGTGATTATGTATTTAGTCACAAAGAAAATCCCAACAAGTTCAGAAGCAGAAATCATATTAATTGAATTTAAAACATTAAAATTAGAAGTTATTAACCAAAGGAAAGCCCCTGACACTGAAAATAATGACTAATGAAATAAATACACAGCAAAATGTTGAGAATATTTAAGTCAGCAAAACTTTAAAACGCACAGACTCGTGGTACTTTTGGTCAAGAGAAAAGAATGTGAAGAAATGAAAGAGTGTCATGAGAAACAGGGTGGGTTATAACTTCAGATGCGGATACAATTTGTCTAAAACATTGGAGAAGAACACCATGTCCATACAGCTTGATATAAATGCACGGGAAAACGTAGATAAAATGGCTAACTTCGAGGAACATATAAATGCTAAGAATTGGTCAAGAGTTGAAAGATCAGAATAAACCAATATCTGGCCCAGTTGGTTTTGTTAAATTCTACTAAACCTAAAAAGAAACAGGTAATCATATTGTCCAAGCCCTTCTCTGCAATAGAAAATATGGAAAGCGTCCAAACACATTTTCTGAGGCTATCATAACTAACACCAACTCATATACTTTATCATGTCAAGTAGGGTTTTCCCCAGAAATGCAATGATAAATTAATACTGACAGAGTTGTTAACACAATTCACTTTATTACTGGTTACAGAGGAAACATAAATGTATTATCTCATTTGATGTAGGAAAAGCTTTTGATAAAATTCAACACCACTTCACACTATCCTTGCTACTTTTCCATAAAGGAGTCATCTTGATCACTGTGAAACAAGAAAGAAATACAGGATAGATGTATTGATGGAGAAAAACCCAATTATTCAGAGATGTTATGCTCATTTGTCTAGAGAATCTAAAAGAAGGACCTGGCAAATCATTGGAGCTCATATGAAAGCTTTTCACAAGCTCTGCTTTCCCAGGAATTAGCAATTGACAAATATGTTATATAAAAAACCTCCTGATCCCAAAAGCAACACATATTATTGAATGCTTTGGACTAAAATGAATTAAAATGTCTAAGACTGATGTGAAGAACAATATAAAAACTAACTCTAGGACATAAAAGCAAGCCTCAATAAAAGGTGAGATATATCATGTTTTTGGAAAGAAAGACTCAACTTTGAAAGATGTCAGTTCCCTGAAATTAATCTATTACTTCAATGCACCCCAATAAAAATCCCAAGAAGATTTTAACGGCAACTGATAAGATGATTTCTAAATCCATTTTGAAGAGAAATGCATAAGATAGGCCCCAAAATTTGAAAGAAATATATCAAAACATATTATAATGTAAGAGTAATTGAAACAGCATTGATGCAAGAATCAGCATACTAATTGAGAGAATGACAGAAATCCTAGAAATACACTGAAGACAATTTGGCAATTTAGTATCCATCCATCCGTCCATCCCTTCATTCATTTGACAAATAGTGATTGTCTATGATGTGTCAGATACTGCTTTAGGGGTGAATAAAACAAAGGTTTTTTTCTCATAAATGTGTGGAGCTTATATTCTACATAATTAATTTGGCATTTCAGTTAAGAGGGGAAAGGATGGTGTTG
This sequence comes from Suricata suricatta, assembly GCF_006229205.1. NCBI lineage: Eukaryota > Metazoa > Chordata > Mammalia > Carnivora > Herpestidae > Suricata > Suricata suricatta. The sequence continues at coordinate 109,441,714 of NC_043717.1, forward strand.
GGAACAACAAAAGATTCTAAACAGATACCATAGATGAAAAGAGATTCCTAAGTGATTAAAAAATCTAAACATGAGAAAAAATATGAAAATAAAACTATAAAAACAAATTTATAAAAGGAAAACTAGAGAAATATATCTTTCTAGTCTTTGGATAAAGAAAATGATGAAGCAAGGCACAAAAGGCAGACACCATAGAAGAAAAATGCAATTTGACAGCATAAAGAGGAAAAATACAACTTTTGCATTGCAATAAAAACACTATAAATTAAGTTAAATGTAAGTGACAGTGTGGAAGAATGCATATGCAACATGTATAACAGATGAAGGGTTAATGTGAAGCATCTAATATAACCTACAAATCAATATGAAAAATGACAAAGAATAAGAACAAGCAGTTTGCAGAAGTGTATGAATGACCTATAAATATTTGAAAAGATGATCAACCCGACTACACTACTAATCATGAAAAATACCAATGATAACAAAAAGATATCATTTCTGGCAATCAGTATTGGCTACTGTGGGGGAAAATGGGAACTCTTGTACCTGCTTGGTACACACTGTTTTGGAGAGAAACTTGACAGTATTTATTTTTTAAATGCCTGTACCCTTTGAACCCACTTCTGGGTATCTATGGGGGAGAGAGACTTGTCATTGTTTTTGTCTAAGACTGCTCTTCCTGGGTGATGGGTGGCTCAGCTAAACTGTTTCCCAGCCTCCCTTGGGGGTAGGTGTGGTGGCCGTGTAAGAATTCACGAACGGAACTCAAGAATGGTGATATGTCCAACTTCTCCCTCATCTTCTCAGAGGACAAGTGCTCACCTTGAATATGCACCATTCTCCTCCCTGCACTTCACAGGATCCAGGACACAGATGCATCAGGAGGAGTCAAGATGGCAGAACAGCATGGAAGTTCTTTTTCCATCTTGCATCCATGAAACACAGCCAGATCAACAATAAACCATCCTGTATACCTAGAAAACTGATTTTAGGATTAATACAACAATCTGCACAACCTGAACCATAGAACTCAGCAGAATTCACCCCAAAAGAAAGCAGGAAGAAATGACAGCCAGGGACTTAATCAACACAGATACAAGCAAGATGTCTAAACCAGAATTTAGAATCACGATAAGAAGAATACTACCTGGGGTAGAAAATCGATTAGAATCCCTCTCTATGGAGATAAAAAAAAAAAAAGTAAAAGCTAGTCAGGATAAAATAAAAATGCTATAACTGAGCTGCAATCTTGAATGAATGCCATGGTGGCAAGGATGGATGAGGCAGAGCAGCAAATCAGCGATATAAAGGACAAACTTTAATAATGAAGAATAATGAAGCAGAAAAAAAAGAGGAAGACAAAGACAAAAGAGCACAATTTAAGAATTAGAGAAATCAGTGACTCATTGAAAAGGAACAACATCAGATCATAGGGGTTCAAGAAGATGAAGAGAAAGAAAAAGGGGTAGAAAGATTATGTGAGCAAGACATAGGGAAAAACTTTTATAACCTGGGGAAAGACACAGACATCAAAATCCAGGAAGCACAGAGGACTCCCACAAGATTTAACAAAAAGCAACCATCAAAAAGGTATATCATAGTCAAATTCACAAAATACTCAGGTAAGGAAAGAGTCATGAAAGCAGCAAGGGGAAAAAAAGTCCTTAACCTACAAGGGAAGACAAATCAGGTTTATGGCAGGCCTATCCAAAGAAACTTGGCAGGCCAGAAAGGAGTGGCAGGATATATTCAATGTGCTGAATCAGAAAAATATGCAGCCAAGAATTCTTTATCCAGCAAGGCTGTGATTCAAAATAGAAGGAGAAATTAAAAGTTTCCCAAACAGAAATTAAAGGAGTTTGTGACCACTAAACCATCTCTGCAAGAAATTTTAAGGGGGAATCTCTGAGGGGAGAAAAGATGGGGAAAAAAAGACCGAAAGCAACAAAGACTAGAAAAGACCAGAGAACACCACCAGAAACTCCAACTCTACAAGAAACATAATGGCAATAAACTCATATCTATCGGTACTCACTCTAAAGTCAATGGAGTAAATGCTCCAATCAAAAGACATAGGGTAACAGAATGGTTAAGAAAGCAAAATCCATCTATATGCTGTTTACAAGAGGCCCAGTTTAGACCTAAAGACACCTTCAGATTGAAAGTAAGGGGACGGAGAACCATCTCTCATGCTAATCGTCTCCAAAAGAAAGCCAGGGTAGCCATATTTATATCAGACAATCTAGACCTTAAAATAAAGACTGTAACAAGAGATGAAGAAGGGCTTTATATCATAATTAAGGGGCCTATCCTCCAAGAAGAACTAACAATTGTAAACATTTATGCTCCAAACGTAAAAGCACCCAAATATATAAATAAATTAATCACAAACATCAAGAAACACATTGAAAATAATAGTAGGGGACTTCCTTACCCCACTTACAGCAATGGACGGATCATCTAAACAGAAAATCAACAAGGAAACAATGGCTTTCAATGACACACTGTACCAGAAGGACTTAACAGATGTATTGAGAACCTTTTATCCGAAAGTAGCAGAATATACATTGTTCTCCAGGGCACATGGAACATTCTCCAGAATAGATCACATACTGGGACGCAAATCAGCCCTTAAAAATTACAAAAAGATTGAGATCATATTTTCAGAACACAGATGCACCTGTGCGGGAGCTGACTCTGAAGTCAAGGCAGTGCCCTGGAGCTGAGCTCCTGGGCATGGTTCCTGGATCACTGCTCAGCCACAAGCCACCCTTAGGGTTCAGGATGAGGCTGGTCCAGCCAGAGGAAGTGTTGTGAAGCTTTTATAGCAACTGAACATCACCATATCTTTATCACATGTTACATAAGCCTTAGTTTGAAATGGATTGGGGTGGTGGTGGATAGGAACTGGTCTTTCATCACAAATGGTTTGAGAAGCACAGCACTAGGGGAGAGAGGAGAAGCAAGATGTAAGGAGCTGGGCTTCCTGAATGCAGGGAATGGAGCTATCCCTTCAACCTGGACTGCTCAGCTCAGACTTCCGTGAGTGACTAATCATCTTCAGTCTTCTCTAAGCCACTCGCTGCCTTATTGCTGGTCTGTTGGTTGAAGCCATCTAGCGCTGCCTGACCTGACTCGGTCTTACACCAGTGTTCGTGTGCGTGCAATGGGGCAAGAGTGTCTGTGCATTGTCTCTATTAGTGAAACCCCGCAAGACACCTAAATATGCACCAAAGAGGGGAAGCTGGGAGCAAAGTCTGCTATATCCATGCTGCGGAATACAGAACTTTAATTAAAACCTCTCTCCCAGGCATGCTTCCTTATGTGAAGAGAGCAAGTTGCAGAAGAAACATATTGTATGAGAAACTCTGCAGCATGTATGTACATATATGCATGTAAACATGCAGGAAGTGTCGGGAAGGACCCCTTGCGGAGGGGAGACTTCGGAGGAACCTAGACAGTGGCTTAAAAGGGGCTTTGATTTTACTCCTATTTGTTTAATATTTTAAAATGAGAATTATATTCATGTTTTGCTTGTGTAATTACAAATAAATTTAAAAGAATATAAAATAGAGAATGTTTATATGTTGTTAATAATAATACGACACAGAATAATTCCTTATTCGCTGGCTTGGGAGACTCCCATAGTGGTTTGGGTTTCCTGCTCTTCAACGGGCCCTCAGTTTCTGGTCCCCTCGCTCCTGCCCTGGGCCCCACTCAGCTGCTCCGGGACCCTCCACTTCCCTGAGGACCCCATTGTAGCACTGAGCGGAACAACTTTAAGAATAGAATGTATTTTTCAGTTGTTTGATTCCATGTAGGCTGCGAGTATTTTCCGAAAAAGTCCTATGGAGAATTCTCATTTGCCGGAATGAAATAAAGCAGAACTTCCAGGAGGAAAACTCTACCAAGTTGTATACAACTATTTCTTTGATAAATCATCTCTGATCTTGAAATAATAAAGAATGTAACACATGAAGAAAAGAACCAGGTTCCAGAGACAAACAAGGTTCTTAAAACCTCTCAACTAACCACACTTTAAACCAGACTTTCTAAAGTGCTTTAGGGAAATGATTGTTGAAAATTTTATAAGAAGTTTTTGTCACAAGGACTGCTATATGAGCTAAACACAAAGCTTTTTTTTTAGATTTGACCAAACTGTTAATCCTAGGTACAAAGTTCCTTCTGGAAAACATGCTACTGAAACTTTTCTTCTGAAATCTAGTGGGCTGCTTGCAAAGCATCAGGTGTCCTGCAGCTCCAGGCATAAAGCCTGCAAGTGCACGGCTTGGGAACCCAAGGAACCAGCAGTGGGAGGCTGAATCCAAGGCTCCTGCAGCAGAAGGCCAACCCTGATGGTTGGAGAGTGAAAGTGGATGACCAAACAATGACAACAGTTGCATTTGGAGACAGATTTCACAATTCTTATAGAATTTTAGAAGTTCATTCCCTGAGAGTGACGATTGGCCAAATGCATCTTCCACGCCTTTCCATAGCCAATGTACTGCTGTGAGGCTTCCTGAAGTTCACCCTCCAGGCACCTGCCAAGTCCTGCTATCTGCCACCAGGATACTGCCACCAACACCAAAGTGGCTGTCCTGGAACACACAGAGGCCAGGAGACTTGGGTCTGGCCGTGTTTCCGGCTCCCTCTAGCATGCCAGGGGCTCTGGCACCCTCCCTCCTGCCCTTAGTCCCTCCCCCTCCCCCGGGCGCCCCTGGGCCCTCCACTTTCCCAGGGGGTAGGGTCCTGAGCTTTCCCGCCCTCCGTGTCTCCGCATCTGCAAAGGGGACCATGGGGGCTCAGCTGGGGTGGGTGTGGCGGGTGTGAGCAAAGGAGGTGCTGCAGGCGGTGGGGCGCGGGGGTGTCCCCCGCTCCCCAGCCCCCGGGAGCTGTCTGGCGGCCAGTGTCAGTCTCCTGCCCCCGGACGCATCCCCAACCTGGACATGCCGCAGGATCCTCTGCGCGCACCAGTCCCCCAGCTCCGCGTAGTTGCCCGCCAGCTCCTCGTCCGCCTCCCCGAGCCGGTCCACCAGGTTGAGCAGCATCATGGGCACCGCCATGGACTCGGAGGCCGGGGCCCCTGGGAGCCAGGGCCGACCCAGCCCCGATGGGTCCTCCCGCACCCAGTACACGATCTTATCCATCATCTCCACCCCTTCGCTCTGGGTAGGGAGAAAGGAGGTGAGGGGAAGGTCTGGGCTGAGTGCCCACCCCGTGCGGTCTGGTCCCTCCGGTCCTGACCCGGCCCCCTGCTCCCACGCACTCATGGGACGCCTTCAGTGAGGGCCGACTCTGGGTCCCACTGGGGTCTCCCTGGCCAGGGTGGATCTGCCCCACGCTGCCTCCGGGATTCCCGGGGTGGGTGCAGGCCACTCCCAGGCAGCGAGGTCAGATCTGAAAGCACAGCGGGCTCCAGGGAGGAGGGAGAGCTCCCTCCCCGCCAGGGCAGGGTGTAGAGGTGGAGTCTGAAGTCAGCAGGACCTGCCGACAGAGGAAGGGGGTTCATTTGCTCATATTGAGCTTGTATTTAGGTCTGTCATTTTTCTAGGTGTAACCCGCATCCACTAAAGTGTATCAATCCTAGGAGCCCAGCTTGGTAAATGTAGGTTCTACTTGTGACATTTTGGCTACATGTCTGTCTTGCTCTGATGCTCTGTCTTTGTGGGGGGGGGGTCGGGGGTTGTGTCAGCTACTTTTAGAGCTTTGCACACAGCAGGTGCTCAATAAATGCTTGTTGAATGAAGGCCAGAAAAGGGGTGTGGGGCAAGGGAATGCAAGGATTTTCTGACCTGTCTTCCCTGAAAAAAATTGGGGACCATGATTTTTATTATATATTTTTAAAATCTTTTAATCAAAACAATAATATGGGCTCAGTGGGAAGAAATTGAAACAGCTCACCAATGTCCAAATCAAACTAATAAGTGCATAAATCCAAGAGAAGCCCAAGTACTCTCTCCTCTGAATGTCTGTGTTCCCTGAAATTCATACACTAAAATCCTAACCCCCAGGGTGATGGCATCAGTTGGTGGGGCTTCTAGGAGGTGATTGGGTCATGAAGGCAGAGTCTCCATGAATAGGATTAGCATTCTTATAAAAGAGGTCTCAGACAGCCCGGTCACCCTTCTACTGTGTGAGGACACAGCCAGATGACAGCTATGAAGGAAGCAGGCAGCAGGTCCTCGCCTTATGCTGGCTCTGCCAGCATCTTGGTCTCGGGTCTCCCAGCTTCCAGAGCCGCGAGGAATAAATGCATGTTGTTTTAAGCCACGTTTATGGTATTTTTGTGATAGCATCCTGAACAGACTACGACAAGGCCAGCGGCCCCTCCCAGGTAGGATATGGGCAGAGGGCCATGGGCTCATGCCTGGCCCAGCAGGTGGGGGTCTGGGGGCCGTCAACTCCCGGGTCAGCAAAAGAGCTCTTGGGGGTCTCAGAGGAGAGTGTTGTTGTTGAAGCTATGGGGGCTCCAGAAGGCAGAGGCACTAGGAGAGGGACAGAAAGGTACATTCTCAACCCCCTACTAGAAGCCCACAGGGCCCCTAGAGTGAAGCTCCAGGATGGCCCCTACCCTCTGGGCCCAGTATTAGATGTCCCAGCAGACCCGTGGCCTTGGCTTTTGCACAACTGAAGTTTGCCTGAACAGAGCTTGCACATGTTCGAAGGAAAAATAGGTGGGCTTCTCGGTGGCAAGTACATCACGAAACCAGCAAAGTAGACGGATGGTTCCCTCCGAAGTGGCCTGCACTCGGGAGATGGCTGCACGGGCAGTGGGGCGGGGTGGGGTCACGCCACCTGCCTAGAAGCTCCATCTGGGGCAGAAAACTAATTGACGGAGTGATGAGGATGGGACCCTGGAGGCAGATGACCTGGGCCTTGCCTGGGTACCTCCAGGGAGACTGGGGGAAAGCGTGCTCCTTCCCAACATTTTGCTCCTTGCTGTTGCCACACATCGTGGCCCTTGAGGTCCCAACCCAAGCACTCATGGGACCCCTGGGGTGCTTGCCTTTCTGGGCTGGGTAGCTGACTCCACAGTGAGCCTTGTTTGTATTTGGGGCGGTCAGGAAGCCAGGGGCCTATCCTCACCACCTGCCTTTCTGGAGGCAATGATCACTGGAGAGAAGGCCAGCCGCTGGCCAAGAGCACTGGCTTCCTCACTGCCACCCTCGCCTAGCCCAGAGAGGCTGGCTGATCCTCGAGTCCCAGTAGCCACTTCTGTCACTCTATTTCTGATCCCTAGGGGAGGAGCTCAGGGTCCAGCCTGATGTTGGGTTCCTGCCTGGAATTTATACTCCGGGGAGAGCCCTAGCCAGGGTGGGAGGCGGGACCTGGCTGAATGACAGGCCTCTTTTTGCCAAGGGACAGCTCACATTTCCAGGGAAACCAGCCCTTCCTCATCAGGGCACCTCCTGTCCCCTCTAGGCATCGAGTAAGTGGGGGGGGGGCAAGAAAACACCTGGACTCCAGGCGGGGGCAAGAACTTTAGAGTGTAGAGAAAGGAGCAATGGAAGAGCTGTTAACTTCAACTCTGACAAAATAAGTCAAGGAAGACCAATGCCACTTAACATATATTTATTGAAATCTACTTGATGCAAGGCACTGTGCTAGATCTGGTTGGGGAATCAGACATGAAGGGTCACCCTGTCTTACAAGAGCTCACAATCTAACGGGTTGGGGGGGGGTGGGGAGGGCGAAGCTCTAGTGCAAGGCCGATTATAGTAAGTGCCATAAAACAGACAGGTTAAGGAGATCAAGGAGGGAGGAGAAAAAAGCGCCAACAAATGAAACGTGGACTGGAGCGGACAGTTACTGTTTTTACATATGCAAATAACATTAAATGCCAAGTTAAAAGAGAGCATTGCTAGTTTCCAAAATAAACAGCTAAACTGATACCATGTAAAGAAGCACAAAATGTAAGTATACTAGTAATAGAGAAATTTCTGGAAGTAGCGAGACACTTCCAAAATAAAGAACAGGGTGGGTATTGACCTAACTCATTTCAGGGGACACACATGGGGTCCGTACAGGAACACCTGGACAGAGACACTGGTCAAACTCACCGAGACTAAAAGGCATAGGTTTTCCCCGTCTGAGTGAACAGAGTACCACATTTAAACAGGCGTCTACGACAGTCAGGTGGGACTCGGCCAGGAACCCGAGTCGGGCAGAACATGAGGAAAACCAGCCACGTGATACTTCTCAGGAAGCAGCCAAGTGGTAAAAGGCAATTGACTCTTGATAGATTGCAAAAAGCAGAGACCCACTCAGGCTGCCTCAGTCCAGGGGAGTGTATGGGGGGGGGACACAAATGAACCGGTGAGGGCGGCTGCCAGCAATCCAAGAACAAAACGGGGCCTGGACCCCTGCAGGGTGCTGGATTTGAGGCATCTCAGAAGTGCTCAGCAGGAGCTCAGAGATCTTCAAGTTGGTGCCATCCATCAGATCAACTCTTCTACCTCATGGCTCCCTCTTCCTTCCAACACCACCGAGAAGCTTCTCTCCTTTTTCTCATTCGCACTTCACAGACGGAGAACCCGCAGGGCTCAGCCCGTCGTCTCCAGCCAGCCCTGAGGACCAGCTGCTGCCCTTGAGTCACGTGTCCAGTTCTGGTTTAATTAGTGTGGCCTGGAAGGGGGAGTGACGGTCACAGGGCTGAAGCCCAGAGCACGTGGAATGCCACCACTGTGAGAGAAAGGTACCCTCTGTGACGGGGGGGGGGCTCATTCTGGAAATGCAGAAGTGGGTACGACACAACTAATCAACACAGTTAATCTTAATAAGCAGCAAAAATGGTAAACAGGAACTTTCATTTAACAATTTCAGCAAGTATTCAAAACTGTAATAAAAGCACTGGAAGGTTTCTTTCAGAATATAAGAAAAGGATGTATTTCTAACTCGAGTCGGCATTCTATGTAACCCAACTGCTCTGCATTTCCCTTGCAAAAGAAAGACGTGTGATTAGAAAGAAAAAACGAAATGAGGTAGATACACAAATGCATAGACGAGCCCACACAATAGGAAGCTTGATCACATTTTGCATCTGACATAGCAGTAAACCCACAGAAGCCAAGGAAATCCTCCCCCAGGTTACTGGAGGCAAAAACGGAACTTGGCGCAACTACAGGACACACGTTAAAGCCACAGACTGCTTGCGCCGCACAGAGCACAGACTTCACCCGCAAACACAGTGACAAAGATGCGGTCTTTAGTGTTAACTCTAGAAGAGGGTTTGGGAGAAAACTACAGAATGGAGAATGGAAAAAGTGTCAAGGAGGGCAGTACAGGCGGCCAGGATGCCAAGATGCCATGTCCTGGCTGGGGAGAAAGGGAGCAGTGACGACGCTAGGTTCTGAGTTAATACTGTATCTGGATCCTTCATAAAACCTGACAGATGGCTAGTGAGCAAGCAAGAAATGGCAGAGCACTTCCAGCAAAAGCTGCCAGACTTGCCCCCTGTGAATGTCAAATTCCTTCCCAAATGACAGTGGTGTCAAACATGTCCTGACAGCTTCAAAAGAGAAAACTGATGCCGAAGGAAGCGGTGATTGCAGACACAGTTTCACAACTACCGCGAGAACTGAAGCCCACAGAGTAAGTGCCGTTGGCTTCTCTCCAGCCTGAGGGTCAGGGTGGAGACTTCACGGAGAGCCACTGTTGTGGCCTGGGGTGGGGGGGAGCCATTCCAGAGGACCTTCGGGCTGAGGTCACAGGGGTCACCACGGGACCCTGCTTCCCAGGATGGGGGCCTGCCGAGAAGCTGTGCCTCAGCCTCGGCAGGCCCGTCAGAAGCGTGCGCTTCCTCCGAGGGCCCTCGTGAGGCCCCCCCCCACCGAAGCAGGGCTGCTGGGAAGTCACAGCACGGCCCCAGCATGGCTGGTTTCTACCTGCGGGTTCTGCAGGCCACCGGGGGCCACGTTTCTGGCCAGGCCTTGCTGCTGTTCCTCCTGGGGGGAGGCTGTCGGAAGTCATAACCTGGCCCCGGATGACCAACTTCTATTTCTATGCCACACGGGCCATCAGAAGGGCATCGGTGCCCTCCAAACCCTTGTTTTATCGTGCCTCCTGGGCATGGCTGCTGCAAGTCACAGCCCAGACCTATGGTGGCCGACTTCTATAACAATGCCACACCGGGCATCGGAGGGGTACCGCTCCTCTGCGAGCCTTGGCTCTGTCGCTCCGCGGGCGTGGCTGTGGGAGGTAACATCAGAACATGTGGGTGAATTTCCCCCTAGTTGCCCAAACCGAAAGCCACCAAACTGACTTCTTTCTAGTTCCAGAGTCACTCTCTAGGAGGAGGATGCAATCCACATGACAGCATCGGTCAAGTGAGTCTTCTGGTGTTTGAGGAGATGTGTCTCGGGGGAGTCTGTTGCTCAGGCACTGAATCCATGCCGGGCATGGCCAAAGCTCCCAGGAGCTTGGAGGACAGCCAGCTGCAGCCAAGACCACATTTGGACCGCCCCATTGATCTAGTTGAGGCCCAGCCCTGCTGCTGCCAGGTAGGGCTATACTGAGGAACAGTCAGAATGTTCTGGCCAATCCGAGATGGAAGTTTCTCTTTCGTGTCTGAGTGGCCAGGTTGGATAGTCAAGTACTGCCCACAGACATGCAGAGTCCGCATCGTGGATGAGGAGAGAGCCTGCTTCTGTGGCCCATTCCCATCCAGCCTGCCCACCTGGGGCATCCACCTTCTGGTGGGGCAGGGCTTTCAACTTTTCACTTGTGATTAAAATTCTAGAAGAAAACATCATATCTAACCACTGGAGCAATGAAAGTTACGGCTTCACGGACAACGGTGAATGCCCGGATATGTAAAAATAAGAGCTCGCACAACAAAAATGTAATAAAACTGCTCCAAAGAGCAAAGCAATAAAACTGGAAAAGAGATCATCACAATCGATATAGAAAGGACTGCTGTATAAAGTCAATATGTCCAAAGGTAACTTGATAACTGGTCAAAGGAGATGAACGTACGGTTTGCATGCAAGGAAACAGGAACAGTATTTAAGTCATTGCACGAGAGAAAGAAGAGGAGACTACGAGTCAGGAGGCCTGGGTCCATCCCCAGTTCTGGCACTAACGAGCCATAGGATGACGGCAATACTTATGGCGATGACAGGAGATGACCTCCACTCAGCGCGTGCCTTCGGGCCATCCCAGTCCCCGCGAGGGACAGTCCTGGGATCACCCCTGTTTTACAGAGCCCGAAACAGAGGGCTGGCTCTGCAGGAGAGGCTACCATTCCCAAACAAGAGGCCGTCACCTTACACTTGAGTCCTGGAGATGTCCCTGTTACGGGGCTGCCCTCAGCTATTTAATTCTGAAGAAAACAGTACTGCTTGAGGACAAGACCTATTAGCCTGGAACAGACACCAACCGATGCTAGTTTTGGACACACGTGGAAGTCACCGGAATGAACTGGTTCAAGAAAAATGGATGCAAAAGAAATTTAACCCAGATTCAGTACTTATTCCTAAGAGTATGGCCTCACAATGACAAGTTACAGAGGCTTCAAAAAAGTCTCTTAAAGGTCACTGGAAAAAGCAAACACAACAAGTGGTTATGTTGCAGGGCTCCCGGACAAATTGAAGGAAAAAACAATTGTCCGAACGTTATATGAACAGGTACTTATGGCTCGGGAGGAAACTTCTAGCGAGAGCTTTGTGCAGGGATTGTCACAGTGCTACACGGCACACAGCTTGGATGAGTTGAAGCCACTGGATGTGCTTTGAAACTGTCGGATGACTCAAGAGGGGGCTGCGAGGCTGGGGAAGATGGTGAGGTCAGAGTTGCATGTGAGGCTTTAGGATAAAATGATCTTGTGGAACGCAGTGAGGAAAAACAGGTGACTTTTCTAAATTAATATATTATTCTATGTAGTATGTGATTTACAATATGTATGCATAATTGAATTAATAAATTAAATATTATAAGACATTTGAGTATTCTATTTACATCCCTAAAAATTTATAAATTCAAGTAGGCCAAACGACTCTGGGGCTATGTTCTCTCCAAGACAGCTGGGCTCATGTCACACCGAGGCCATCACTGAGTCGCTCCTAAGGGAGCGGCCTGGAGAAGAGGACCTGCGGGCCCCTCCACCCCCACCAGCAGGTTTCTCTTCTCCGCTCTTCCTGTTTCAAGGCCCGTGGATGTAAAATACCTTGCGGTACTTCCTGGCAGTTAAACTAGTCAAAATAAATTAGAATGTCGTAGAAGCAACTCTCCATAGGCAAAATGGGAAACGTGTGCACTTATAAATTGCTGGTGACGGTATAAATCGGTTTCAACCTTCTGGACGAGAACATACATAAGCCCTACAAAACTGTTCATCTCCTTTGACTCTGCCCTCCACTCTGGGGACTCATCCCCTGTGGGAAGCCGCTGCCAGCCACAGGGCTGTTGGCCTTAGGGCCTCATCTAGTCATGGTGGGTCGGCTGATGCTTCTGCAGCGCCGAGCGCCTCTTGAACACGCGGCCACACTCGCTGCACTCACAGCGCCTTGCTCCGCTGTGGGTCCTCCGATGGCGACTCAGGCCGGAGCTCCGCCGGAAGGCCTTCCCGCATTTGTCACATTCGTAGGGTTTCAGTCCACTGTGGATCCGCCGGTGCTTGATCAGGTCGGATGGCCCCCGGAAGGCCTTGCCGCAGTCGCCACAGCCATAAGGCCGCTCCCCGGTGTGGATGCGCTGGTGCTCCAGGAGGCTGGAGCTCTGCCGGAAGGCCTTCCCGCACTGGCCACACTCGTAGGGCTTCTCGCCTGTGTGGATCCGGCGGTGCTTGGTGAGCTCCGAGCTCCGTCGGAAGAGCTTGCCGCAGTGGGGACACCCGTACGGCTTGGCCCCACTGTGGATGCGCTGGTGTTCGGCCAGGCCGTTGACGCCCCTGAAGGACTTGCCGCAGTCGTCGCAGTCGAAGGGCAAGTGGCCCGTGTGCACACGCTGGTGCTTGAGGAGCTCCTGGCGATCCAGGAACTCCCTGCCGCACACCCTGCAGGCGAACGGCTTTTCGGAAGCGTGGAGCCTCTGATGGCGAAAGAGGTGGGTGCTCACCTTGAAGGATCGCCCGCACTCCTCGCACTCATATGGTTTCTCTCTGCTGTGGACGCGCAGGTGCTGGCTGAGGCCCGCATTCTTCTTGAACCTTTTCCCACACTCGTCACACTCGAAGGGCTTCGCCTCCCTCTCCATTTGCTCCCTTTCCTCCATGGCGTCTTCCAGGGCTCGGCTGGGCCCCGGCTGGGGCTCTGCGGCCACGTGGCTCTTCCGGTGCTCGTTGAACTCAGAGACACCCCTGAAGACCTTCCCGCAATCTCCACACTCCCAGCCCTTCTCCTCACTATGAATTCTCTGGTGCTGCACAAGGAGGACCTTGAGCCGAAAGGCGTCCCCACACTCTTTGCATGCAAAGTGATGTTCCATAGGCAGGTTCTGGAGGCTGCCCCCACTCCCCTTGGAGTCTCTGTTCTGTTTGCCCTCCGGGCTGGGTGTGCTGGCCATCGGGGAGCTTGTGGACGCCATCTCCTGTGGCTGAGCGTCTTCACCCATTCTCCGCTGTTGCCTCACCAAGATGCTTTCAGATTCGGGAACGACAAGATCCTGTACTCTGCAAGGGGAGGAAGGAAAGAGGTTACTTTCCTTTGTCAAGAATCCCATTCCTTCTGAGACAGCTGCTGAGCACGGGGCCCAGAGACCACGCAGCAAGCTGGCCGGTGCCCATCCAACCAGAAGCAAGGACTATAGAGGAAAGGGGCGGAAAGGTGTCATTACTGGATGCTCCCTACTAAAGGGGTGCTTAGGAGGGCTCCCCTTCTGTGACTGAGAAGCAGCCACACTCCCCCCCAAAGGCTCAGCTGGGCCTCCTCCACAATTTCTTCACATTGTCCAGGGTTCTCTGTCACTCAGCAGAATGCTTACCTCAGTGTGTATTCAGGGATGGCTCAGACGCCAGCGCCACGTGTCCCTGCCCCAGGTGAGGGCCGGGCGGGATTCAAACCAGGGACTCCTGCTCATGGAAAAGGAAAAGCGTTTTGGCAGCAAAGAGGCCATCAGAACACAGCCAGAGAGGGACACGGACTTCAAACACGAAACTTGTTTAGTCCACAAAGTGTAGCTTGACTGCGCCTGCAAGCAAGTCATACATCGGTGCCAAATGCCTTCCCCAAGGGCTGGCTCCCACCAGGAAATGGATGAGGCAGAGTCTGCGCCTACCTGGGCTGAGCGCCAGGTGCTCGTCCTGAAGAGCCGCTCTACCTGTCCCCCCGTTCACACTCCTCAGCGCCTGCAAACGGAACGCCCTACTGTTGTACAGCCCGCAATCCGGACTCGGCGGTCTCCTGTCTTAGGAACCCCCGCCCACATGCAGCCCTCAACAGGACATCAGGCCTTGCTGTACCAATCTCTCTCTCAACAGCAAACTGTAATAAAATGGCCGTGCAATTTGTGTGTAATTTATGATTGACTAAAAAAAAGTTTTCCAAATGACAGTGGCCACTTTGTTCTAACTTCTTTCCCAGTAAAAACTGAGGGGGCTTCTTTCCATGCCCTCAGGAGTTGGGAGGGAGCCCTGCCAATTTGAAATGTTGAGGGTTAGCAGCCCCTCTGTGTTTTCTTACAGCTGATCCCTGGGGTGGGCGGCATAAGCCCCGGGAAGGCGAGCTTGTGCAGGGCTAACCCAGCTGCCCCTCATCCCACACTTGGCTGCACAGAGCCGTGCAGCTGTGAGGAAGCTGGTGGAAGGCTCAGGGGCATCCTCACCCACGCAGGTCACATTCCTGTGTTACACCGGTGTCCTCTGCTCAGCGTCCAGGCTCAGCCACTCCCTTTCTGTGAGGTACTGGGCCACGTCATCAAATGTCACTGAATCCTGTAAGAATTCCCAAGGATAAGCAGTCCTTCTATGCATTCTAGAACGAGGCAGGGGCAGCACTAGTAACAGCAGGGATAAGAGGTGAAGGTCTGGAGTGGATGTGTATCACTTGCATGGAGAGCTAAGCACAAGCTTCAAGGAATCCCAGAAAGAGAAACCTAACCAAGCACCAGAAGACGTGGGCCATGGCCTTGGCCTTGGTCTCCCACTGTCTTTCTCAAGAGACCCCAGTTCAGTCACTTTCCTGGATTGGAATGCACCTCCCCCACCAGAATAATAGGAATTACAAGCCCAGCAGGCACCCATTTCTTGGTAGACTCTGAGGAGGCCAGCACAGGGATGGAAGGCAGCAGCAGGGGTTCAAGTCCTGTAGGACGTCATGCTGGGAAAAGAGGTAGAGGCTAAGGCCAGACTCAGGGAGCAGTGGCAGATTCCCAAGCCAGGCAGGGGGAAGCACAGCTCACCTGAGCCTCAAGGATCTCAAGAGGGCCTGCCAGGACCTGGTTTCGTGGGGGTCCATCCTAGGGAAGGGCAAGACCCTGGGGAGGGCAGAGCTAAGGAAAGTGAAAAGAGCCATGAGCGACAGCAGCTCTGTCTGTGGGTGACCTAGGACGAGACTAGTGACTTCCTTTTCCCTGGTTTTAAATCTTATTCAGTTTTCTCTTGCACAGCAGCTGAGTGACAAGCCAGAGCCATGGGTATGCCTAAGAAAACACACCCCGAACAGTGGAGGAAAGTAGGCAGGCCAGACGGAACACAGACAAAACTAATGAATGTTGGCCCAGGAACAGCGCCGAGAACAGAGACACCTATGGAGCACGGTAGCGAGATGAACTCTCCGAGACAGGCCGCCACAGGGTCTCCTAGCAGCCAGCCTCAGAGAGGTCAGGGCTCACACTGCCCAGGAAGCAGGCATCCCCAAAAGAGTATGAGAAGAAAAAACTGACAAGTGAGAGATCTTTCGGACTTTGTAGGGGAAACAGAAAAACCAGATCGGGCCACTGGAAGCAAGACAGGCGATGTCTTCTTGACCAGAAGCAAGGCTCGTTAGAGGCATTACCCTACTCAGCTGAAACAATGACCTAGGGGACAGTGAGACAGATGCAGACAAAATCATTTCTGTGGTATGTCTGACAACATGAAAAGTTGAACGAAATAGCTGGAAAAAGAAGCCTCAAAGAAAAGATCTTCAAACACCATGCTGCTAAATAAAAGATCTGAATGGTATGTACAATTTCACTTTTTCTTTCAGATAGCTAAATATGTGAAATATTGTCATTAAAATACCACAAATGTGTATGCATCATAGGCCTCCCATTTCAGTGAGTTCAAAGGAACAGGATCATAGTTGCTGTTCGGATGTTAAGTCAATTCAATTCAACCCAGACCTGACTGGGCTGAGCTTTTCCAGTAGCTCAAGGAGTAGAAAACCCAGATACACCAGAAAGACTTTCACACAAAATTAGATATTGTAGTAAAAGGGATAAACAGAGACTTCCACTTCTGGCCATGGATAGAGTAACAAGGAACAAACAACATCCTGTCATAAACAGGTAGACAACTGGACAAAATAGCTGTGAAATAAGTTTTCGGACGCTGGATAGCAGGAAGTGCTGGATCATGATCCCAACAGAAGAAAAACGGAGATGAGCCTTATCATGGCCTTGACTCTGCCTGGAGGCAGCTGACAGACTGAGGGTGCAGGGAAGAGGGGCTCAAACAGAGCTTGGTGGCTCCATCACACACAGATTAGCATTTGGGGCAGCTGATGTAGCTAGAAGCTGCAGAACAGAGTTCCAGAAAGGAGGGAGCTACACAGAAAAAAGGAGCTCCAAACAAAATCAGCAGAAGGCTCCCCTTGAGCTTTTCCTAACTCCTAAGCCACGCATGCATAGTAAATCTCCCATAGAGTAGGAAAAGAATGGCCAGGAAGCTTTAAGCTGAACAATTTCCAGGACACACAAAGGTAGGGAGACGGTCAGGGTCCAGCCAGCCAGGGTAGAGGGTCCTCAGTCATCACCAGGGGCAGTCAGTATACAATCAGACGGACCGTGCCTTGCAGTTCAACTGACTGACCCCTGGAGCCACAGCTACCCTCAACCTACTCTAGAAAGGCTTAGAAACAGGCTTCAATGTGATGAAGCTGTTCCATAAACAACTACCTTCCAAAAGGAAGTCCAACACTTCTCAGCAATATAATCTCTAAGATGTCCAACATCCATAAAAGAATTCCTGTGATGCCAAGAAGCAGGAGAATGTGACCAAGGGCAAGGAAAATTATGTCAATAGAAACACTCAAAAATGATTACTTGTATAACCTACAGACAAGGATGACAGTTTAACTATGGATAAGTATTGAAAGAAAAATGGAAACATAATGAAAAAATGGACAATATAAACAAGATCCAAATGGGACTTCTGGAGGTGAAAACTATGACAGTTAAAATAAAATTTCACTGGATGTGATTAGCAGCAGATTAGACACTGATTCCCCCCATCCCCCAATATTAGAAAAATTGAGGACATAACAATAGAAACTATCCCAAGTGAAGATCAGAAAAAAAGATATTTAAAAAAGTCTCAGTGACCTGGGGATAACAGAAAATCGCCTAACACATGTGATTGGAATCTGAGAAGACGAGAAGAGGGAAAAAGATAAAAATATACTTGAAGAAATGATGGCTGAAAAATTTTCCAAATTTGATGAGAACTAGATCCAAGAATCCCAACCAATCCATACACAGACTAAACACACAGACAAAACCGAAAAACCACACGCATACACCAAAACACATCATAATGAAATTGCTGAAAACTAGTGATAAAGAGAAAATCTTAGAGCAGCAGGGTTTGTGTGTGTAGAAACCTGTTCTTTACGGAAGCACAAAGATAAGAGTAACTTCTTATCAGAAAATTTGGAAGCCAGCAAACAACTGAATGACATTTTTGAAGTGGTAAAGGAAAAAATCGCTGTCAACCTAGAGTTCTACATTCAGGGAAAATAGCATTCAAAAATGAAGGCAAATAAAAACTTTTTCAGCCAAAAAGCTAAATTGGTCACCGGGAGACCTGTACTATGAGACATATTTAAAAAAAATTTTTTATTTAATTTTGAGAGAGAGAGAGAGAGAGAGAGAGAGGGAGAGCGAGCGAGAGAAAAAAACGAGCACTCAAGCAGGGGAAGGGCAGACAGGTGGGGGGGGGCAGAGGATCTGAAGCAGGTTTTATGCTGACATCAGAGACCCTGACGCGGGGCTTGAACTCACAAACCATGAGATCTTGACCTGAGCTGAAGTCATATGTTTAAACCACTGAGCCACCCAGGCGTTCCCTGTATCACGGACATATTAAGGAAAGTTCTTCAGGTGAAGGAAAATGGAAACCTGAATCTACACAAAGGAATGAAGAACACCAGGAATGTAAATATGTGAGGAAATAGAAAACAATTTTACCTCTTTTATTTTTATTTATATTTATTTTGAGAGAGAGACAGACAAGCAGGGTGGGGCACAGGGAGAGGGGAGAGACAGAATCCCCAGCTGGCTCCACACCATCAGTGCGGGGCCCAGTGCAAGGCTCGAACTCACCAACTCGAACTCACCTGAGCCAAAACCAAGAGTTGGATGCTTAACCGTCTGAGCCACCCAGACACTCCCTACTTTATTATTATATCTTTAAAAAACAACCAATCATTTAAAACAATAATAATATTAAGGTGTTGTGCGGTTTTATACCATATGTGGAAGTAAAACACATGCTTGTGTGTTTCAGGAAGCTCTCCAAGACTCTGACGCATGCTAATAAGCCAGTAGTGGACATAAAACACAAGTCTAAAAAATCATCTAAAAGAATAAAGGTAAAGAAACAAAGGAACAAGAATAGATGGGACAAAAAGAAACAAACAGTAGGATGGCAAACTTAAATCCAACCACATGGGTAATTAAATTAAATATAAATGAACTAAACCCTCCAACTGAAAGGCAGAGGTTATTAGACTGCATTAAAAAACAATACTCGACTCTATGCTATCTATAAGAAACTTCACATATAAAGGCCTTAAATGTAAAGCCATAGATAGGTAAAGAGTAAAACAGTGGAAAACAATACACTACAGGTCTAAATAATCCCAATGACTAAAATAAGAGGAGAGGGTGAATGGTGAATGTGGCAGTGTTTGGGAAACCTTACTGAAGAGTCCTAGAACTCAGAGCAGGAAGAAAACCGGAAAGCTTGAACACAAAATCAACAAGTGGTAGGAAACAAGAAAAAAAATGCCAAAAAAAAAAAAAAGTCAACAGGTGGTCAATATGGATGACATGCAGATTACAAAAATGCAAATCCTTCATAGGAGATGTAGACAGTAACCGTTTATTTAAAACTCCAAAGAGAGTAGGGGAAGGGGAGTGACTAGCTTAGTATATATTTGCATTTTAGGAGGAAAAAAAAGGAATAAATGGAGTGACTTGTAGCTGAAATGAGCACACCTATACTGTAACGTGTGCCACAGTGGGGTAGAGTTAGAGCTTAGAAAGGTCTTCTGCTTTCTGTTTCTGCAACATGTGAATTTTTAGTGACCAAGCTGTATTTCTTTGGTTATCAGAAAAGAATACAAATTTTAAAAGATCTGGGTAGACTTTAGATAAGAAAGATGCTCAGCATGCAAGAGGGCAGGGCTGAGGCCAAAGAGACAATGGGGAACGACCCTGGAAGCTGAGCAACATCCTGAGATACTCCCATGGTCAAGGTGGATACAGAGGAGAGGGCTGACAGGAATGTCTGGGCAGTTCCAGAAAGCTCAGAGAGAGGACCGTGGGATTGGGACTTCCTGGGCTCGTCTCCCCGGGGTTCTCAGTGTCACCAGGGTAGGGCCCCCTCTGAGCAGTTGGATTATTCCTGGTATATATATTTGATGTCTAGTTTGACTTTGGATTCCAATACAAAACAAATTGGTCAGAGATTATTTACACAACTCATTTAAAAAGGCCTTAACTCCTCACAAAGACCCTGGCCCAGGCCACCAGGCCCAAATCCTGCATCCGGCATCTCGGTCATTCCTTCAAGACATTCCGGCATTCATTCTGTCCTAAATATGATGAGGTGATGCCACTCAGGGCTCTGAACACGCCACAGGAGGTTCCTTCTAAGAATTTAGGCCTCATTCAAGTGTCACCTCTTTAAAGCGTCTTCACTCTCCAGCCCTATCACGATTTACTCATAACACTTTTCACTACCTAAAAATCCTCCTGTTATTACCTGACTCCCCAGGAGACATGTCACCTCCCACAGGAGGGAGACCTGCTCTTTCTTGGTCACTCCCGGAGCCCCCAGCATCTCCAGGAGCCCCTGGCACTGAGCAGACAGGGGATAAACTGTGGGGGCACGGGCGTGTTAAATGGCTCAAACCTTCAGTTACGGAGAACCTATGTGTTTGCTACTGTGCTTCTCCCTTCACATAATTTCATCATTGCAACCTATAGTCATTATCACCTCCATTTTACACTGAAGGGACTCATGGATCTGAGAGCTGAAGTAACTCACCTAAGGTCCAGCTCCCAAGGTTTAAGACTTTTTGAGCCACGCCAGAGAAAAGAAATAGGCAGCCCTCTACCACCAGGCCATATCCAGAGAACAGGCAATTACTGAATGTCCTCATAGCCTAATGGTATAAATGGTTTTGGGGACTGACTTTAGAATATATTTTTAAGTTTATTTATCTATCTATTTGAGAGGGAGAGCAAGCACATGCAGGGGAGGGGCGGGGGGGGGCGTGGAAAGAGAGACAGAGAGAGAATCCCAAGCAGTCTCCACGCAGTCAGCACTGCGCCCGAAGCAGAGCTCAATCTCACAAACTGGGAGCTCAAGACCTGAGCTTAGAAATCAAGAGTCAGATGTTTAATGGAATGAGCCGCCCAGGAGTCTCGGGGATGGTCTTTAAATCATCCTATTGACAGAGCATCACAGACCCCCCACTGAGCAGCAGACACACACACAGCACTCTCTCCCTCATACACCCTCACACACAGTTCCTCCAGCCACCCATGTTTAATGGAGCAAATCCTCCTGAAGTGTTCCATTTAATTGAGTGGATCCTACCAAAGTGTTTTTACTTAAGTGGCATGATTAACTGTTGAAGTCCTAAAGCCGCAACCCCCAAGTGAATTATTAATTATCCTTTCCCGTGTAGCAACAGGAGTGGCCCTTCCTGTACCAGGCTTGCCCAGGGGACCTAACCTGAGAGAACTTCAGATCATCACCCACAGTAACAGAGCTCGCGGACGTACAGAGATCATTTAAAAAGTGCTCATAAAAGCAGGAGGGAAAAAGCAGCGAACCCTGCTTTCACAAAAGGAGTTAAATTCTGCATAAGAAACCAAGTGTAGTGGGTAAAACCATTAAGAGAAAGAAAGGAAGATATCAAAAAAGAAAAAGATGCAGGGGCGCCTGGGGGGCTCAGTCAGTTAAGCAGCTGACTTCAGCTCAGCTTATCATCTCAGAGTTTGTGAGTTCCAGCCCCACATCGGGCTCTCTGCTGCCAGCACAGAGCCTGGTTCGGATCCTCTGACCCCATCTCTCTGCTCCTCCCCCACTTGCAGGCTTTGTCTGTCTCTCTCAAAATAAATAAATAAACTTAAAAAAAGATAAAATGCGTATTAATCACACTGCAGTTAAAAGTAAAATTATCATCAATCCCAAAGATCATCTGATCATTTAGAAGCCATGTTGTACAACTGCTCTACTTTGAAATGGTAGAAGTAATCTGTAAAAGAAGCCAGACACTGTGACAAAAGTGACAAATACAGATGTCCACTGCCTTCCAAAGGTGGACCTTCAGGGGTCAAGATCAATTCCAGGAAGAATACGAAAACCACAGTAATGGACCTGATGGATGCAGAGGATAATGCTGACCTTGACTATAAGGCATTTGTATTCACCTAAATCGCATGAGGTACACTCCTATACTCACCTGGGATATGGCAGTTTGGAGAAAGATTATCAGAAAACAAATCTCTGCCTCTTATATGAATAATATGATCTTCCTTCTTTTAAGTGGGATCTGAAGTGTAGTCTACTGACTATATGCTCCCCGAGAGCGAAGCCCCACCAAAGGGGGGTTGCAGACCCCGCCCCCGACGCTGCAGCTGCTGGCTGAACACAGGGAGGTCCTCTTGATGCTAACCCCGTGCCTGACGATCTGAAAACTCACGTGTCCTCCAACATGCGAGCTCCCGTGAGTGCAGAAACAGCCCAGGTAAGTACTTTAGACAGCGATGTAAATTTTCATCACCTTATTTAAAGAGAATTTTCTGTAGAGAACCAGAAACATTCAGAGAACCACAATAATCATTCCACTCTGTCTGATATGAAAGAACGGATATTAAGAGTTGAATTCAACGGAGACAAAAAACAACCCATGTCAAAAAAAAAAGTACTGAATAATTAGGTGTCTTCTGGTTGTGTTTGAGGTCAGAATCCCTCCTCAGGATGCACATCTGGCTAATGGTAAAGGTCGCTTCTGAGCCTAAAAGATCAGTGTTTGACCAAGTCTATGGCACAGAGAACCATGCAATCGCCGCAGCAGGTACCGGTTTTCCCTGCACAGTGCAGCCGGGGTGAGGTACCAAGGCCACCCAAACTAGATCGATCTGGCAACTTCCAGAAACTTCTAAGGGGTGTCAGAAATACACGGACTCCACGAAACATCTAAATAAGGACCTGTAGCAGAATGTCCTTAGGCCCTGGAAGACCACAGGTACCTCATGGTGTCCAGTTCAGTTCTGGGCCAGAGCAAAAATGCCCTGGAGGGTGTGTCTGTAGGTCAGACAAGAGACCTTGCTCTTTAGCATCTAATTCAGATGGGTGCCTGCAGCTTTCTGTCCCATTCAAATGATTACCTAGATTCCCAATTCTCCTTATTAGATATCTATTTTCCTTTGAGTTTCATTGCTTAGATTGAGAATTGTCTCTGGGCAAAGATGGGTTAGTGACCCTGATGTACATGAAAATACAAGCACTTCTGGAATGGAAAGGATATTTCGCACCATCTTGCTTCCTCACCCGTGGGGCTAACAGCAAGCCCAGCTCTAAGGACAGCAGATGTGGTCTATGAACACCCAGACTTACCCAAAAGAGACAAACAGGGATGGCTCATTGTGTCTTGGGACAATTCTGAGCAATAAGTCAGGCAGGGAAAGGTCCCACCTGTTAGACTGAAATAATTTGGCGGGACAGAAGCAGACTTGGATTCACCTTCTGGGAACACGTCTTTCTGGGTCATGGCTACTTAACCAAAGGACGGCCCGAGAAAACGCACACTGCTGAGATCCGGCTCCACCCTGGCCAGGCAAGGCCCGGACGCTGAACCGAGCCTCTGGGCAGGAGCTGAGCCTGGCCTTCATGTGCCGTCCACTTGTCTCATCAGGATGTGGCCATGAAGGCCTTATTTGGGCCCAGCCAGTACCGTGCGAGCACGCTGCTGCTGGAAGCTGCAGAATCCTAAAGGGCCAAGAGAGGTTGTTTCACCAGGAAAGTCTGTTTCTCTCGGGATGTTTGTGTCTGTGTGTGTCTTTTTCCGTGTGCGTGGGCGGGACGCATCTGGGCCCATCTTCCCCGGTTTTCCTTTCGTGCTTTGCCTGGGCACCTGTCCCTCTCCGTTTAGGTTTCCGTTTTCTTTCCCTTCTATAAAAAGCCAGAAGGTAGACCAGAAGGGGATTTTGTAGTGTTTGTTGTACTTAACTGAGGAAAGGTTTATGTTGCCCTCTCTGCAAAAAGATGCATGGCATCTTACTAAAAATCAAAATAAATTGTGAAGTTTGGATTCATTTAGGTTGCATTGCCCTGGATATGAAAGGTTCTACATGGGTATGGGGGGCCACTCATTTGGGGAGCCCAGGCAGGTTAGGAGCAGGCCCGGATCAGTGCGTTAGAACCCCAGCTTGGGGTCTGCTGAGAACTCACAGGGCAGAGTAGCGGGTATGAGTGGGGCCAAGGAATCTGCATTTTCAACCAGCACTCCGGGGACTGGCATGTGGAGCTGCACTTTGTTAGTACTGGGCCTGACTAGAAGCTGGAGTCTTCCTAACCTCTGGCACTCAGCAGACAGGATTCCGGCCTGTGAGCCTCTACTATGGGATCTTACTGTCTGTGCTGATTGTCCGACTTCTGGGAAAAGAATTCACACTTTCTAGTGATTTTCCAAGGGGTCACTCACCCAAAGAAGGCTACAAATCACTGCTCATCAGGATTCTAAACATAGATCCAGGGACATTTTTGGGGACTGGACTGGACTGTGCATGGTGCCATGCAAGCTGCTTCTACTTAAAGGCTCAATGGGGGAGCGAGGATGGGGAATGGGGTAAGGCGGCATCAGTACGCAGAGGGGGTGCTGTTCTGGAAATCACATCTGAAATCCTTTGGTAAAGGAAAAATGTCGGGTCTGAGGTTTAAGAGAAAATATTTCACTGACCAAGGAGACTGGAGGGGGCTGGCAGTCAGTCTGGGCCAATGCTGGCTGGAGGGTGTCAGTTGGAACAGGGTGGGACCTCCGGGAAGAGGGCCAGGATTTGGGGGGAGGGTGTTTGAATGCGACCATGGGCTTTGGGCCACAGGCAAGCGTGTGTTTGTGGGGGTAGGATGGAAAAAAACATGTAATTAATCACCCAAATATAGACTAGAGAAGGCGGCAAAGGAGTTTAAGGGGGGGGCACAGTAGCAGGAGATGTGGCCCCCCAAGATGGGCGACAGAAAAAGCCCTGTTCAGACCCAGAGCCTGGAGCTCACCTTCACCAAACAAGGGCTGCCCCCCCCCCCCCGTCCCGCCTTGCGCTCCCTCACAGTTCTTGGGCTCTGTGCTATTGCCCCCTACCTCCCCGCCACCCTGAGGCTCAACCCCCACCCAAAAGAAAAGGAGGAACTCCATCAGCAGGAACGGTCCCCAGCTCATCCACCAGCGCCCCCGACTGCGGCTCAGCCCCTCCCCCAGACCGGGGAAAAGCCCTTTAACCTTCCCAACGCCCCCCTCCCCCTTAGCCTCCATTGCGCTGGGGCAGGGGTCCCCTCCTTCCCATAATGACCAGTTCCCACTTCCTAGTGTCCCCTCAAAAGCAGCGTAGGCCTCAACACATCTGTGATTCCCGCTCCGACCGCCGGCCCCCGCGAGAAGGCCTTCGGGCCTCCTCGTACCCGCCATCTGGGGCTCGTCCTTCACTCTGGATGGCCTCAGGGCCGAGCGGGCCCAGAGACGCCCCCCAAAACGCCTGGGCGCCCCCCACCGCACACTCTGCGGAACACTCACCCTAGCTCCGCGCACTCTCCCAGGCCGTCCCCCTGCGAATCCTCCCGTGGCCCAAGCGGTCAGCCCAATCCTGCACACCCTCCTGCGCCCTGCGCACATCCTCCCGGGGCCCTCACGCTCACCCTGGTCCCGTGGCGGCCGACGCGCGGACCTTGGCGGAGCGGCGTTGGCGCGGCCCAGGCAGGCCCGGCGTGGCAGGAAACGCCACGGAGCCGCCCGCGCCCGGCTCAGACCAG
>NC_043717.1:109467209-109483907 GCF_006229205.1 Suricata suricatta
CGCCCCCGCCCCGGCCCCGCCCGGCCAGCCAGCTCCAATTGGTCCGGACAGGGGGCGTGGCGGGGAGGGGGCGTGGCTGAGGCCCAGGGGGAGGGTCAGACGCGACTGCGAGGGATCTGCGCGTGCGGGCCAGATGCCTAGGAGGAGGAGGGAGGAGTGGAATGAATGTAGTAATGAGTGAATGAATGAATGAATGAATGCATGAACGAATGAATGAGTCATCGAACGAACCAACAAGCCCATTAAAGAAGGAACGAAGGAATAGAAAGAACCCCGCCCCCTCGGGCGCCTTCTGGATGCTAGTGAGGGTTGGGGGACGGAACCGAAAGCGAAGCAGAGCAAAGCCAGATCTCACGGGAGGAGTCAAAGCGCCATACTGAGTCACCAATGCCATTGTGAGCCTTTGCTGTGTCAGACAGTAAGAATACAGCTGTGAGCAAAATCAAGCTGAATCCCTGCCCTCAAGGAGTGCGTATTTGGCGCCAAAAGCTCCTGTGCGTGTGTGTGTGTGTGTGTGTGTGTGTGTGTGTGTGTGTGTGTCACGCGCACCCGTGTGGGAATTGGGGTAGAGGGGAAAGGCATTTGAGTTAATTTTAAAATAGGTCATACTATCCAGAAAAACCAACAGGATTCTTCAATGGGGGGGGGGGGGACGCTGCAAGTAGCTAGTTCCAGAAGAATTTGCTGCCAGTCATTAGAAATCTAGGAAGCCGCCGCTGCCCTGCAGCGTGCTAAGCCCTGTTAGTGCTTTCTTGAAGACTCCTGTTTCCTAAGGAAGACTGTAATAAACAAGGATCAACATACAATACATAAGAACTATAAAGAGCATCAATTAAGGTGATGTTTGGGAGTGATGGGTGGAGGAACTGGATAAGCCTACCATTGATAGGAGACTTCAACGACAAGGACTCAACCGTGTGAAGAGAGGAAGGGCATCTGCAGCCAAAAGGAACAGCAAGTGCAAAGACCATGTGTCAAGAATAAATTGGGTATATTCTAGGATCAAAAGGAAAATGCTGAAGTGTAGTAAGCCAAGTGAAAAAAGAGCCACACTGGTGGGGTGAAGCTGGGCACTGAAATTGAGTCTGAAGGACATGGTTTAACATTTTTCTTTATTCTTTATTAATAAGCATTTAATGCTTTATTAGTGATAATGATTAACCAACTTCTTTTTAAAGTTTATTTATTTTGAGAGGGAGGCAGAGGGGGGCAGAGAGAGAGAGGGACAGAAAGAATCTCAAGCAGGCTCTGCACTGTCAGAGCCCTTACGTGGGGCTTGAACTTACCTGACAGGAGCCGAAATGAAGAGTCAGATGGTTTACCCACTGAGCTCATTGACTGACCTTAACTTGACCTGAGCCAAAATGAAGAGTCAGATACTTAACTGACTGAGCCACCCTGGCTCCCCAATGATAACAAACTTCTTAAATATTCTTTAAAAATTTTTTAATGTTTATTTGTGTTTGAGAGAGAGAGAGAGAGAGAGAGAGAGAGAGAGAGAGAGAGAGAGAGGAAGCAGAGGAGGGGCAGAGAGAGGAGACACAGAATCCGAAGTGGGCTCCAGGCTCCAAGCTGTCACCACAGATCCTGACGCGGGAATTGAACTCATGAACTGTGAGATTATGACCTGAGCTGAAGTTGACGGTTAACCAACTGAGCCACCCAGGCACCCCTTAAATATTCTTGTAACAGTTTTATCCATTAGATGTTAACAATTTTTTCTTATTTTCCTTCAGATTTTTTTAATGAAAACTTTTGCAGCCTATGGATCAATTCAAAGGTCTGTACCCAAGGACCAATCACCGGTATTCTACAATTAGCCGTATGCTCTACTTGCTTGACTGTAAGGGCATCCTTATTGTACTGATACATTTTAAAGTAAGCTGCACACATCAGTATACTTCACTTGTAAATACTTCCACATGCATAGCATTAACTAGAGAGGGATACCTGTTTACTGTTTTTTGGAGGTAAAATTTACTACAGAGAAACACACAGATCTTAAGTGCCCCATGTAGTGAGTTTTGACAAATGCATACTCCAAGCTCCTGTCAAGACATAGAAGATGTAATACCCTAGAAATTTCCCTTGTACCCATTTCCAGTCAGTCACCACCACAATCCCACACAAAGGGAAACATAGCATAGGTAAGTTTTGCTATTTGAAAACTCCATATGGACGGAATCATATAGCATGTACTATTTTGTGTCTGGATTCTCTCACTCAGTATGATGTTGAGATTTTTCTATGTTGTTGGATGTGTTATTGCTTCTTTCCCTTGATTACTGAGTCGTAGTCCATTGTCTGGACATATCCAAGTTGGTTTATTCATTCGCCAGTTTATCATCTGGGCGGTTTCCATTTTGGACTATTTTAAATAAGGCTGCAATAAA
This sequence comes from Suricata suricatta, assembly GCF_006229205.1. Lineage (NCBI taxonomy): Eukaryota > Metazoa > Chordata > Mammalia > Carnivora > Herpestidae > Suricata > Suricata suricatta. Next base: position 109,469,603 of record NC_043717.1, read on the forward strand.
CATTCATCTACAAGTTTGTGTGGACATTTGCTTTCATTTTACTTGGATAAGTACCTAGAAAGGGAATTGCCACGTCATAGGATGGTTGTTTTATAAGAAACTGCCAGAATATTCTGTAAAGTAGTTGTACAATTTATGTTCCTACCAGACATGTACGAGCGTTCCTTTTCTTTCCACCCTTCCTTAACATTTGGGGATGTCAACCTTTATTTTTAGCTATTTAAGTGGGTGTGAAGTGGCAACTCATTGTGATTTTAATTATCATCTCTCTGATGACTAATCATGTTGAGGATGATGTTTTTCTGTGCTTACTGGCCATTTCTATATCTTCTTTTGTAAAGTGTCTATTCAAAATGGATTGCCCACTTTTTATTATTTACGTGTAGGTGTTTTTTAAAACAGATATTTTGAGGCATATTTGACATATGATAACTGGACATGTTTAAATTGTAACTCTGATGAGGTTTGACATATATATATATATACATATATATATATATATATATGTATATATATATATATCTCCATGAAACCATCACCACAATCAAAGAAATAAACATATGCGTCATTCTCAGTTTCCTTGTGTCCCTTGCAGTCCTCCTCTCCTGTCTCTTCTTCCTCCCTTGCCCCTCTTGTCTTCAAGCAACCACTGATATGCTTTCTGTAGTTTGCATTTTCTAAGGTTTATATAAATGGAATCATAAAATCAATGTTCTGTTGGATGTACCATAATGGGTTTATTCATTCATTGGTTGATGGACATTTGGGCTGTTTCCAGTTTAGGTCTACTACAAATAAAGCTGCTACAAGCATTTGCGCATATTCCTTTATACCTGCATGTGTTTCCTTGGGTAACATCTACAATCCCACACACCAGTAGTATGACTGCATATTATAGTAGAGGCTATGCTTAGCTTTTAAAATTACCAATAGTTTTCCAAACTGGTTGTACCATTTTACATTCCCACCGGTACTGTGGGAGAGCTCCAGTTCCACATTCTTGTCAGTACTTGGTATGGTCAGTCTTTTTAATTTGAGCCATTCTAGTATAGTATAGTATAGTATAGTATAGTATAGTATAGTATAGTATAGTGTAGTATAGTGTAGTGTAGTATAGTGTAGTGTAGTATAGTATAGTATAATCTCATTCTGGTTTTAATCTAGATTTTCCTGACTAATGATGTTGAGCATATTTTCATGTCCTCATTGGCCATCATATATCTTCTTTGGTGAAATGTCTGCTTAAATGTTTTGGCCATTTTATTAATATTGGGTTGCTTTTCTTATTACTTGATTATGACAGTTCTTTATATATTCTAGATACAAGTCTTTTGTCAGGTATATGCTTTGCAAGCATTTTCTCCCAGTCTGTGGCTTGTCTCTTCATTTTCTTAACAGTGTCTTTTGAAGAGTAGAAATTCTAATTTTGATGACATTAAATTTATCAGTCTGCTCTTTTTATGGATTGTGCTTTTGGTGTCACATCTAAGATATCTTGTGTCTTGTTGAACTCAATTTGCTAAGAGTTTGTTTAGAATTTTTGCAAGTATGTTCATAAAGAATATCAGACTGCAGTTTTCTTTTCATGTCTTTGTATCGTTTTGATGTAAAGGTAATGCTGGCCTCAGCATTGGAAGTTGGAAGTAGTCTTTCCTCCTCACATTTCTGGAGAAGTTTGTGTGGTGTTGGCATTACTTATTCCTTAAGAAGTTGGTAGAATTTGAGTTTCCTGGGCAGGCCACAGAGGATGCCAAGCTGCGTGACTAAAACTCAGAGATCCAGGGGATAGAGTTCAGGGTGACCATTTCAGAGGGAAAGCAAGAGAAAAACTCCTGTAGAGGAAAGAACCACAGACAGGGACCCTGAATTTGGCATATATACACTTGGCCCAAATCTCTGGTGATCCCTTGGGTGTATGCATAGGGCAGACTCCAAAGAAAGAATGGACCAGAAATTTCAACTGATGCCCAACACAGGAGAGAGAGAGTTTGGAGCTCGAGTTTATCTAAGTTAGCTACCTGCTGAAGCAGCAGCAGCAATGACAACACCTCTCTGTACAAACACAACAGAAAGCAAGAAGCCAGAGCCACTAGAAACCGTTATTGACAATGTCCAGGATATGATGCTTAATTACTAGGGAAAAAAAACCACAAGACAATGTGGTGACATTTAAGAAAAAAAATGTTCAAAGGAAACTGAGCCTGAAATGACCCTGACATTGTAATTCACAGGCAATATTTTCAAAGCAGCTGTTATAAGTATGCTTGTGGACATAAAGCATGCTCATAATTAAATTTTTACATTGATATATGTACTTCATCATTAGCAGAAAAATTACCAGTATCTAAAATGGTCTACCAAGTCCCTCATTTTAAAGTAATGCTATTTCTAGTAAGTATTTCTAGATATCTGCAATAAGTCTAGTGTGATGTGAAAATATTTCTGGTGGCGACAAAGTCATATGTATTGTAATACTACCATGGTTTGTTGTCTACATTCAGGAAATGCTAAATTTTAGTTAGTCTAGTAAAAATAATACATTTTCCCCCATTCAGGTTTCAGATCCCTTGAGTTCTTAATGTCAGGTTAAGATCTTAAGGTCACATATACCATTTTCCCCAAGTACCACAAAAAAACCCAAACAAACCCATGCCTGGAATATAGGAGGTACTCAGTAAATATTTCTTGAATAAATGAGTGCATCTGTGTTCCAATCTAGTGGTAAAGAAATTAAAATTTGTTCCTAGTCTTTCACATCCATTTTATTAATGAATTTTGGTGAGTGTTTGATATGTGCCAGGCTGTTTATAAATCTTGTCTTATTCTTACAATGCCCTGAGGCACGTACGATTGTTATTCCCATTCTATTGTTATAGAAACTGAGCCAAATAGAGTTTAAGCAATCTGTTTAAGGCCACTCAGCTGACATTACATCTCAGATCTTAGTCCAAGGTCTGTGTTCTTAAACTATTAAGATAAACTTATTCTGAGGATCTCAGGCTTGGAGACTGGTCCTCAGTTTCAACACGGTGTGCTCCAGCACCTGATTGGCTAAGGCTCAGACCAACTCTATTTCACCTTCATCTTCTTAGACTGTCTGTCATCCCATTTAGGGGAATCTCACCATTCCCCCAGCCTCACACAACCACCCCAAATCTATAGACTACCAAGCCTGGACATATAAGACCAAATTCTCTTCTGCTTTTCAAATCCCAATGTCCCACTGGACGCTTTTCTGCGATGTTCTTCGAGCTATCTATGTACGGGCTTTTCTGACCCTCCCAAGGTAGATTGGCCCACATGGTGTCCCTGCTATACCCTGTATATGGCCTACCACCGCTCCCCATAATCATATTAGCCAATTTATTTCTATGACTGCCTCTCTTTACCATTCTGGGAGTTCTTTGAGAACAGGAACCATTTGTTTCTAAGTTCTTAGGGATTAGAACAATGCCTGACACAGTAAGGACACAGTAGATGCTTTTTGAATGGGTGAATACATGACTAAGTAAATGAATGGGTTCTATGCACCAATCCTAGTACTTAACACTTTGGCTATTGTGTTTATTATGATTTACACATAATCAAGTGTGTAATATAAAATGCAAATGAATGATATATGTAAAAATGTAAATGCAAAAAATACATGCTCTCAGGGAATAACAATGAATTTATAAAATGGGAAATTTTAACAGGGAAAAAAGAAACTATTGAAAAGAACAGACTGTAAATTCTAGAATTGAAAAATACAATGTTTGGAGTGAAAAATTCACTGGATGGTCTTAATAACAGATTGCAGATGACAGAAGAATCACAAACTTGAAGATATCTCAATAGAAATGATTCATTCCAATACACCAAAAGGAACAAAGAAAAAAAAAAAAGATCAGTGACCTGTATGGTAATACACAAAGTTCTAAAGCATGGGTATTTAGAATCCGAGGAGACGATAGAGAGAATGGAGAAGAAAATCTACTTGAAGGAATAAGGGGTGAAAATTTCCAAAAGTTGGAGAAAGATTATTTGTAGGTTTAAGAAACTCAATGAACCCCAAGGAGGATAAATACAAAGAAAAACCACGTCTAGGCACACTGCAGTCAAACTACTGAAAACAAAGGATAATGAGAAAAATCTTTTTTATTGATTTGTGAGATAGTTATTAGAAATGATAAAATCTTTATGAAGGGTCAGAAAAGAGCCATAAACTTTCAAATAGATTTTTAAAATGAAGTTAGCAATCAAAACCAATAATGAAAGCATTCTGTCAGAAAGGTCAGATTCCATGAGCCTCAGGATCTGAACATGTTTTCTAGTCACATGGATGTATCAGAAGACAACAGAAAAATATTTTTATTTCAGTGAAGGCAGACATACACAATAAGTTTTGATGTCACATTCAATTGCTGAACATATCTGCACAGCCCAGAGCTCAATGTATATTAATAACTTCTAATAGCTGGGGCACAGTGGGAGAAGACTTAAATCCCAGACCATCACTATGGCAGTGTAGCCAGGGCAGAAGTCTTGATAGAAGTCACAGTAAAATGAAGCACTACATATAGGAAAACATTAACAAGACTTTGCACTACCCTTAGAAACAGTTGAAGCCAGGAGACAGTGGAACAACATTATTATTTTTATTTTTATTTATTTTTAATTTTTTAATATAATTTATTGTCAAGTTGGCTAACATACAGTGTATATATTGTGCTCTTGATTTCGGGGGTAGATTCCCGTGACTCATCACTTACATACAACACCCAGTGCTCATCCCAACAAGTGCCCTCCTCAATGCCCAGCACTTCTCCCCAGCCCCCCGCCCCTGCATCAACCCTCAGTCTGTTCTCTGCATTTAAGAGTCTCTTATGGTTTGCCTCCCTCCCTCTCTGTAACTATTTTTTCCCCTTCCCTTCCCCCATGGTCTTCTGTTAAGTTTCTCAAATTTCACCTATGAGTGAAAACATATGATATCTGTCTTTCTCTGACTGACTTATTTCACTTAGCATAGTACCCTCCAGTTCCATCTGTGTTGTTGCAAATGGTAAGATTTCACTCTTTCTCATTGCCATGTAGTACTCCAATGTGTATATAAACCACATCTCCTTTATCCCCCATTCATCAGTTGATGGACATTTAGGCTCTTTCCATAATTTGGCTATTGTTGATAGCACTGCTATAAACATTGGGGTACATATGCCCCTATGAATCAGCGCTCCTGTATCCTTTGGATAAATTCCTAGTAGTGCTATTACTGGGTCGTAGGGTAATTCTATTTTTAACTTTTTTAGGAACCTCCACACTGTTTTCCAGAGTGGCTGCACCAGTTTGCATTTCCACCAACAGTGCAGCAAGAGGCTTCCCATTTCTCCGCATCCTCGCCAACATCTCTTGTTTCCTGAGTTGTTAATTTTAGCCACCCTGACTGGTGTGAGGTGGTATCTCAATGTGGTTTTGATTTGTATTTCCCTGATGATGAGTGATGTTGAGCATTTTTTCGTGTGGCTGTTGGCCATCTGGAGGTCTCCTTTGTGAAAAGTGTCTATTCCCGTCTTCTGCCCATTTCTTCACTGGATTATTTGCTTTTCAGGTGTTGAGTTTGGTAAGTTCTTTATAGATTTTGGATACTAACCCTTTATCCAATATGTCATTTGCAAATATCTTCTCCCATTCTGTCTGCTGCCTTTTAGTTTTGTTAATTGTTCCCTTTGCAGTGCATAAGATTTTTACCTTGATGAGGTCCCAATAGTCCATTTTTGCATTTAATTCCCTTGCCTTTGGAGACGTCGAGCAAGAAGTTGCTGTGGCTGAGGTCAAAGAGGTTGTTGCCTGTTTTCTCCTGTAGGGTTTTGATGGTTTCCTGTATCACATTTAGGTCTTTCATCCAATTTGAGTTTATTTTTGTGTATGGTGTAAGAAAGTGGTCTCGTTTCATTCCTCTGCATGTTGCTGTCCAGTTCTCCCAGCACCATTTCTAAAGAGACTGGTTTTTTTTCCCCCATTGGACACTCTTTCTTGCTTTGCCAAAGATTAGTTGGACATACATTTGTGAGTCCAATTCTGGGTTCTATATTCTATTCCATTGGTCTATGTGTCTGTTTCTGTGCCAAACCATACCGTCCTGATTTTGAGAGCTTTGTAGCAGAGGCTAAAGTCTGGGATTGTGATGCCTCCTGTTTTGGTTTTCTTTTTCAACATAACTTTGACTATTTGGGGTCTTTTGTGGTTCCATACAGATTTTAGGATTGTTTGGAAAAACATCTTTAAGGTAGTAAGGGAAAAAAACTTTCAACCCAGAACTCTATATCTGAGAAAAATATTCTTCAGAAATGAAGGTGAAATAAGAATATTTTGAGATAAGTGAAAGCTAAGAGAATTCATCAACAGCCTGCGCTAACAGCAATGCTGAAGGAGGTCTTTGAATCTGAAAAACACAACACAGGGAAATATGGATCTTTAGGTAATGATAAAGAACATCAAAAATGGCAAATATATGAGTAAATATTAAAGAATGTTTTCTCTTAATTCCTTCATAGTACATATGACTTCTTAAAGTAAAAATGTAATAGTGCATTACAGGTTTTATAATATATGTAGATGTAATACATATGGCAAGTATAGTGTCAAGGTTGGGTTAGAAGGGGAATTGAATCTGTATGGTGAAAAGATTCTTACATTTGTGTACAATATTAACTCTCAGTAGATAGTGAAAAGTTAAGGATATATATTAATGTCTAGAGCAACAACTAGAAAACCATGCAAAGAAGTGTAGCCAAAAATATAACAGATAAATGGAAATCTAAAAAAAATTTGATTAACTTAGGCAGGAAAGAGAAAACATAAGAAGAAAACAGAGAGCACAGATACTAAAAGGACCAATTTAGGTCCAACTGTACAAAAATTGTATTCATTGTAAATTTGGGCTAAACACTTAAAAGGCAGAACTTGTTAGAACAGATAAATGGGCAAGGCTTTTGTTGTCTATAAGACATGCAATTTTAATATAAGACACAGATGGTTGATAGTAAGGGATGCAAAATGATATACCATGCAATAAGTAAGCATAAAAAGTGAGAATGGCCATATTGATACTAAACAAAGTGGAGTTAAAGACAAAGATTATTATCTGAGATAAAAGGTAATCAATAATTAATATAAGGGTCTATCAGAACCACAAAGAAATCATAAATTTCTTTGCACCCAACAACAGAGCTTCAATATATGTAAAATTTGACAGAACAGGGAGAAGAATCAATACTTCCAAATTATAGTTGGATATTTTAACACCCTTCCTTCAGCAGTTCATATAGACAAGAAATCAGTAAATATATAGAATATCAGTATGACATTATCAACCATATTTACTTAATTGATATTTATAAAACATCATACCCAACAATGGGAGAATATACTCTTTACAAGGGCACATTGTAAATTTACCTGTATATAACAAGTATTGGGCCATAAAACAAGTCTCAGTAAATTTAGAAAATCTGAAATTTTACATAAGTTATTTGAATCCACAATGGAGTGGATATATATCTCCAAATATCTGAATTTCACCTTACACTTCTATAAAAACCCCAAAGGTCAAAGAAGGAAACACAAAGGAACATAGAAAATATTTCATGCAGAATAACAATAAAAACAAAACATCAAAATTAGTGGGAGGCAGGTACAAAAGTGATTAAAGGATACTTTATTCCTTTAAATGTTTATATTAGAAAAGAAGAAAGGCATAAAATCAATGCCCTAATGCTCCATTTAATGAAGCTAAAAAAAGAAGCAAGGTAAATGCAAAATAAGTTTCAGAAAAGGAAATAATAAAGATAAGGGCAGAAATAAATGAAATAGAAAGCTGTGATGAAAATTAGCAAAGCCATACACTTTTAAAAGAACAATGAATTATATAACCCTTACCAAGAGTAATTAAGAAAAAAAGAGAAAGTATACTAATCAATATCAGGAACGAAAGAGGGATAGCACCATAGATCATATAGGTATTAAGAGAATAATGAGGGACTATTAGGATTCCAATAATTTTGATAACTTAGATAAAACTGAAAAATTCCTTGGAAACAAAGCAATTTACTGAAACTCTCAACAGATTGAATAGAAAATATGAATAGCTCAATTTCTTATAAATAAATTTAATTTTCTATCAAAAACATTCCTAAAAGTATAACAAACACAACAAAAGAACAATCCAGGCCCAGATGATTTCATGGGTGAATTTTAACAAATAGTTAAGGAAATTTTAACAAATAGTTAAATAGTTAATTGATGAAAATCATCAATCTCACACAACCGCTTTCTTTTTTTTGAAGATAAAAAACATTAGTTTTTTTCTTTTATAGTTTATTGTCAAGTTGGTTTCCATATAACACCCAGTGCTCATCCCCACAAGTGCCCTCCTCCATGCCCATCACTCTTTCTTCCCCTCTCCCACCCCCATCAACCCTCAGTTAGTTCTCAGCGTTTAAGAGTATCTTATGGTTTGCTTCCCTCCTTCTCCTTAAATATTTTTCCCCCTTCCCCTCCCCCATGGTCCTCTGTTAAGTTTCTCCTGTTTCACATATGACAGAAAACACATGGTATCTGTCCTTCTCTGCCTGACTTACTTCACTTAGGATAACACCCTTGAGTTCCATCCACATGGCTACAAATGGCCAGATTTCATTCTTTCTCATTGCCATGTAGTATTCCATTGTGTATATAAACAACATCTTAAAAAAAATTTTTTTACATTTATTTATTTTTGAGAGACAGAGCACAACTGGCGGAGGGGCAAAGTGAGAAGGAGACAAGGAATCCGAGGCAGGCTCCAGGCTCCAGGTGGTCAGCACAGAGCCTGACGCAGGGCTCGAACTCACAAACCATGAGATCATGACATGAGCCCAAGTTGGACACTTAACCGACTGAGCCACCCAGGTGCCCCAATAAGCCACATCTTCTTGATCCACTCATCAGTTGGTGGACATGTAGGCTCTCTCCATGATTTGGCTATTGTTGACATTGCTGCTATGAACACTGGGGTACATGTGCCCCTATGCATCAGCACTTCTGTATCCTTGGGTAGATCCCTAGCAGTGCTATTGCTGGGTCATAGGGGAGTTCTATGGATAGTTTCTTGAGGAGCCTCCACACTGTTTTCCAGAGCAGCTGCACCAGTTGACATTCCCACCAACAGTGTAGGAGGGTGCCCGTTTCTCCAAACCCTCACCAGCATATGCAGTCTCCTGATTTGCTCATTTTAGCCACTGTAACTGGCGTGAGGTGGTATCTCAGTGTGGTTTTGATTTGAATTTCCCTGATGATGAGTGACGCTGAGCATCGTTTCATGTGCCTGTTGGCCATCTGGATGTCCTCTTTGGAGAAGTGTCCATTCAGGTCTTCTGCCTATTTCTTCACTGGATTATTTGTTTTTAGGGACACACAAAAACTTTCAAAAGATAGAAGAGGAGAGAACAATTCCCAAGTAATTTTTGTGAAGCTATAATAAATCTTGATAAAATATTATGTAAAAAGAATTACAGAAAAATAATCCTCAAGAACAATATAGCAAACATCTTTTCCTATCACCAAATCAAATCTAGCACTATACAAAAGGAGTTTTTCTATCACCTATTTACAGATTCAGGGCACAAGTGTTCAGGGACTGGCCGCCCAGCTGTTAGACAGATCTATAATTTACATGACATTATGCCCACATGCTTTCCAACACAATGGCTGCCTGGCTGGTTGAGGGCTGGCTTTACAATTTCAAAAGGTGTGGTAGGGCTCTTGACATGGAAAACCTAAGGTGTGTTTGCTGTGGAATTCGAGGCTTAATGAAGGAAGGCTGTGAGTACAGAGTGGTACTGGGGACCTGTTATTAGGTTCCCCTACCCCCGACCCCTGATTTGCATCCCCCACACATTGGCCACAATTATTGATGGGGGCTATTTTGTAGCTGGAGGGCCAATGGGTGTGCCTGTTGCTTCTGGAGGCCCCAAGCCTTGTCACATCAAGCCCTTACCAAGCCTTGGTCCCGTTGCCAAGGCAACACGGATGCCTTCTCTCCAGCTCTCCTGATCCAGGCATTTGCCCTGCACCCAGATACCCAGATCTTGCTCCCTCATCTACCTGGGGCTTCTGGGAACACCGGGAAGCCCACGTGGCCTTAGTACCGAGGACTTGGGAAAGCCGCCGGACTGTACAGTCTTGGGCCGTGCAGCTGAGGTGCATTCTTCTGTGCCTCTCGCCCCAGGGCTTTGAGGTGGTCTGCAGAGTCGCCCCCCAGCCCGCAGGCGGCCTGTCCCTGTCTGGCAGCGCTTGCACAGTCAGAGAAAGTGAGCCACAGACTAGGGGCTTCGCTTGAAAGGGACCCTGAAAGTACCGAGCGCCTTGGTAGGGGCTGGATGTTTGCCAAGGCAGGCAGTGGGGGCAGGAGGTGGATCCCAGTCGCCCCTGGAGGGCACGGGTGGAAAGAGCTCCTGACTGCGGTGGGGCAGGTGCTGGAAGGAGAGGGCGGGACTCCATATCTAGGTTGCCTGGGCAGAGCAGGGGTGCCCCGGGTCCAGCCCCAAGAGAGAGGATGGGGGCCTCCCGCGTCGCAGCGGGAGGGCAGCTCGCCCCAAGCGGGTCCCAGCGTGCCCCACAGGGGCTCTGGCCTGATTGCCAGCGCACGCCAGGGCACTTTTGCTTCTTATCTGGGCTGTTCTGAGGACTTGAGTAGCAGAGGCCAGTCCACTGCGGGCCCCCAAGGGGCCAGGGGAGGGGCAGCATTGGCCGAGCACCTCCCATGGGTCCGACCCCGGAGTTTTACGTCCATCCAGTCATTTGTTCACCCATCCGGGATCCATGGGACGCTGCGGGGGCACCCAGTAAGAGACCAACACACTTAAGCCAGGAGGGCAAAGATGAGAAAACGGGATGCACTCAGGGGGCACCTTGGGGAGGTCCGTGTGCAGACAGGTGAGGGAAAGAACAGCAGGAGGCAGAGATCTACACCCTTTTCCCATCTGCCGCCCCTGCCCCCAGACCTTTCCGTGACCACTGAGCTGGTCTGCAGATTGGGCACCCGAGGTCTCCATTTCCTACAGGTCACCATCCATGTGGCAGAATCAGGACTGAAATCCAGGGCTGACTCGGCACACATGCTCCTCTGATGGGGAGTTACTTGAGGTCAGGACTATGAAACAGGCTGTCAAAGAAAAGCAACCAGGAGGAGCCGGCAGACAGCACGTCTCACCCGCCCAGTCCCCCCGGGGGGGGGGCGCGGGGGGCTGGGAATTGAGCACAAGGTGGGGGCCCTACTGCCTCTGAGCTGCACCCTCCTTACAAAGCCAGAGCCCAGGCATCTCGTTTTTCAAAGGGCCCTCGGCCCTGGCCAGGAGAGCCCTGGGCTGCGGTGACAGGCCTTCAGCGTGCCCGTGCCCCCGGGAGGGCAGCTCCTTGCCCCTGGCTTAGGGGGAGAGCTGGGACACTCACTCGGGGTGCTTCTGGCTGCAGGAGCAGGGCTCGCGGAAGGCCAAGTGCAGCACAGCTAGGGGCCTTCCCTGGGGGCGCTGAAGCTCCGTCTTGTCCTCTCACAGGGACACTGGCTGGGCAGGCCCGGGCCTGGGCTCTCGAGGTCTAGTTGGGTGCACGGTGGCCCCTGAAGAGATGGGGATCTCTTGGAACCTGGGACTGTGACCTTTGTTGGAAAAAGGGTCTTTGCAGGTGTGATGCAGGTGAGACACTGGAGGTCATCCTGGGATCTCCAGGTGTGCCCTAAACCCAATGACACGGGTCCTTGTAAGAGACAGAAGAGACGCGTGGAGAGAGGGCCGCATGGAGGTGCAGGCAGAGGATGGAGGGGTGCGGCCACGAGTCCAGGAATGCTTGGTGCCCCACAAAGCTGGGCGAGGCGAGGAAGAGGCTCCCCCACTCCCGGTTTCTGGAAGGAGTGCAGCCCCGCTGACATCTTCCCTTTGGGCTTCTGGCCTCCAGAGCCATGAGGGCGCACGTTGCTATCGCTGTCAGCCCCCTGGCTTGTGGGAATTCATTGCAGCGGCCCCAGAAAGCTGCTACCCCGGGGAATGGGCTGAGCCTGCTGAGGGGAGGGGGCTGGGCCTTTCTGCCCCACACCAGCTAGCAGCGATGGGATGGCAGAGGGGGCAGACTCAGATGGGGGAGCTCCTTTGGCCTGGAACATTCTACCTTTATGGGAGGAGGGGAGTGAGAGGCGCAGGCAGGAGCAGGTTCTGGGAGTGCCCCCCACCATCCACTGGACACTGGTTGTAACAGGGCGATAAAAACAGAGAAAAGAGAGACGATGCGTCATTGTCTTCAACTGTTTTGGGTTATCATGAAGGTGGGGGTAGCATTCCTACAGTTAGCCTGGGGAGCATCAGAAAGCCCAAGGTAGAAGTGATAGACCCGCGGAGAGAAATTGATTAAACCCACAAATGTATCAGGAGAAGCACTTCCCTTCTAGAATTTTTTCAATTTCTTTTATTACGAAGAACTTCAAGCACATGTGAAGCCCCGGAGAGTAAGGTAAGGGAAGTCTGCGGCTGCACCGCTCAGCTCCACCCGGGGGCCGCACGGGCCGTCCTGCCGCGTCTCTGCTCCCATCTGCTCCCCTCGCTGGGGAAGGAGACTGAGTCTTCCTTGACAGGAGACAGGCAGCCTCCCCCGCGACACGCAGGGCACGGTGCCGTGAAGGCAGCCAGCCCCAGGTTTGGCCGTGCTGCGGCAGGTCCCAGGGACCCCAGTGGGGAAGGGGCTGGGGAAGGAGTCCAGGGGAACCCACGTCATCCGTGGGATGGGCGTAAACCTCTCGCTGGGGAGGGAGGGGTCCGACCCAGGTGTAGGAAGGGCAGGCCCAAGGAGGCCATGGGACAGATTTGCAGGTGGCTGGCCTGGGTGGTGCCAGGATGGCACCCCTGCCCCCCATGCCGCCTACTCTGTGGTTGACGTGCTCTGCCAGCGCATTGACGGAGGAAGGTGGCCGGGGCACGTGCAGAGACTCGAGTGGTGTCTTCCCGGCCCTGGGGTCCCTGAGGATTGACGGGGTGCTCACAGCGAGGATGGTGGAGGCAGTGGTGCTGGGTTTGGGTGCCAGCAGGGAGCAAAACCCTGTCTTCCAAACAGCCCACCTTGGCCTCTGGGGGCCGGAAGCTCAGCTGGAGCTGGGGCTTCTCTGCTGACTGCAGGTGCTGCTCGGGCCCTGCGTTTCCCAGAGGGGAGCCAACGCCGCTCCTGTGCGGTCCTTCCTCAGTGTGGCCACCACTGTCCCTCAACTGACCCTCCTCATGTGACCACGCTCTCCCTTCACGGGCCCTCCCAGTGTGCCTACCACTGTCCCTTGATGTCCCCCCACTATGTGTCCCTAGGTGCTACGCTGCCCCAAGACCCCACCTCTTTCTAGCGTCAAGCCTTGGCTCCGGACGCGGCCGCTCTGTGTGCAGGGGGGAAGCTCTGCCCGCAGCAGTCGGGACACAGGCATCCCTGATCCTACCTACAGAAGGGGAAGCCCTCCTTCTCAGACAGGGTGTGACTCCTCCCCTCCCGCCCTGCTGAGCCATGAGGGGGGCGGGCTGCCCAGGTCACTGACAGCTGCGCTAGGAATGTCATGTGCCACTGGCCTTGGACCAATCAGATCTCGCCTCTGGATTTGGGCATGGGGGGTTGCTATACCCTGAGCGGTGTGAGGGAGGGACAGACACTTAAATAAAAAGAGGGTCCACAGAGCAAAGAAGCAAGGGGGAATGGCTGCTGGGGGGAGGCAGTCAGCAGTGTCCTGTCTCCAGGCATCCCTTTGGGTGACAGGGACTGTGGCCAGACGGATCACCAATCACAGGGACCTGAGCGAGCTATCTAGCTTTTCCAAGACGTCCTGGTGGAGGGGAAGCTCGCCTTCCAGCAGCCTAGGACAGCACTCAGCCCGAGGCCAGGCTGGACCCGTGCCTTGCTCCCCGCCACCTGTTTCCACCCGTGGCCCATCCCCGGGCCTATGTCTATACTTGGGGGCAGAGGCAGGCGAGACATGTCTATGTGTGGACTCATCCCTGGGAGCCCTGGAGCTGTCCATAATGTCACAGTCTGTCCCTAGCCCAGACGTCTCCTCAGAGTCCCTGCCCCTTCCATCCAGCTGCATTCTAGACTTCTCCCCTGGGATGCTTCCCATTCACAGGTTCAAAATGCGACTCATGATCTCCCACACGGGCCGGTGCTCTTCCTGGGTGCCCAGCCGCAGTGAATGGACTCCCCATGTCACCGGCCAGGACCTGAGGATGTGTCCCTGTTCGCCTCCCACACCCAAGTATTCACAGTGTCTGCT